>NW_027526759.1:0-69021 GCF_052857255.1 Amblyomma americanum | reverse complement strand
GAAACGAGCTAAATCACAACACATCGGTTTTACAAGTGTTCCTCTGATACGCGTCAAAACTTTTTCTCTTATAACTGCGCGAAAAGCATGTATTCTTGCTTAATACAACGAAACAAGCTGTTTTAGACCGAAACGAGCCAAATCACAACACATCGGTATTACAAGTGTTCCACGTGATACTCGTCAAAACTTTTTCTCTTATAACTGCGCGAAAAGCATGTATTCTTGCTTAATACAGCGAAACAAGCTGTTTTAGACCGAAATGAGCTAAATCACAACACATCGGTTTTACAAGTGTTCCTCTGATACGCGTCAAAACGTTTTCTCTTATAACTGCGCGAAAAGCATGTATTCTTGCTTAATACAGCCAAACAAGCTGTTTTAGACCGAAACGAGCTAAATCACAACACATCGGTTTTACAAGTGTTCCTCTGATACGCGTCAAAACTTTTTCTCTTATAACTGCGCGAAAAGCATGTATTCTTGCTTAATACAGCGAAACAAGCTGTTTTAGACCGAAACGAGCTAAATCACAACACATCGGTTTTACAAGTGTTCCTCTGATACGCGTCAAAACTTTTTCTCTGCGCGAAAAGCATGTATTCTTGCTTAATACAGCGAAACAAGCTGTTTTAGACCGAAATGAGCTAAATCACAACACATCGGTTTTACAAGTGTTCCTCTGATACGCGTCAAAACTTTTTCTCTTATAACTGCGCGAAAAGCACGTATTCTTGCTTAATACAGCGAAACAAGCTGTTTTAGACCGAAACGAGCTAAATCACAACACATCGGTATTACAAGTGTTCCACGTGATACTCGTCAAAACTTTTTCTCTTATAACTGCGCGAAAAGCATGTATTCGTGCTTAATGCAACGAAACAAGCTGTTTTAGACCGAAATGAGCTAAATCTGAACACATCGGTATTACAAGTATCCACGTGATACTCGTCAAAACTTTTTCTCTTATAACATCGCGAAAAGCATGTATTCTTGCTTAATACAACGAAACAAGCTGTTTTAGACCGAAACGAGCTAAATCTGAACACATCGGTTTTACAAGTGTTCCTCTGATACGCGTCAAAACTTTTTCTCTTATAACTGCGCGAAAAGCATGTATTCTTGCTTAATACAACGAAACAAGCTGTTTTAGACCGAAATGAGCTAAATCACAACACATCGGTTTTACAAGTGTCTCTCTGATACGCGTCAAAACTTTTTCTCTTATAACTGCGCGAAAAGCATGTATTCTTGCTTAATACAACGAAACAAGCTGTTTTAGACCGAAACGAGCTAAATCACAACACAAAGGTTTTACAAGTGTTCCTCTGATACGCGTCAAAACTTTTTCTCTTATAACTGCGCGAAAAGCATGTATTCTTGCTTAATACAACGAAACAAGCTGTTTTAGACCGAAACGAGCTAAATCTGAACACATCGGTTTTACAACTGTCCCTGTGACACGCGTCAAAACTTTTTCTCTTATAACTGCGCGAAAAGCATGTATTCTTGCTTAATACAGCGAAACAAGTTGTTTTAGACCGAAATGAGCTAAATCACAACATATCGGTTTTACAAATGTTCCTCTGATACGCGTCAAAACTTTTTTCTCTTATAACTGCGCGAAAAGCATGTATTCGTGCTTAGTCCAACGAAACAAGCTGTTTTAGACCGAAACGAGGTAAATCTGAACACATCGGTTTTACAGGTGTCCTTGTGACATGACTTTAAAACTTTTTTCTTATAACTGCGCGAAAAGCATGTATTCCTGCTTAATACAGCGAAACAAGCTGTTTTAGACCAAAACGAGCTAAATCACAACACATCGGTTTTACAAGTGTTCCTCTGATATGCGTCAAATCTTTTTCTCTTGTAACTGCGCGAAAAGCATGTATTCTTGCTTAATACAGCGAAACAAGCTGTTTTAGACCGAAACGAGCGAAATCACAACACATCGGTATTACAAGTGTTCCACGTGATACTCGTCGAAAATTTTTCTCTTATAACTGCGCGAAAAGCATGTATTCGTGCTTAATACAACGAAACAAGCTGTTTTAGACCGAAACGAGCTAAATCTGAACACATCGGTTTTACAAGTATCCACGTGATACTCGTCAAAACTTTTTCTCTTATAACTGCGCGAAAAGCATGTATTCTTGCTTAATACAACGAAACAAGCTGTTTTAGACCGAAATGAGCTAAATCACAACACATCGGTTTTACAAGTGTCTCTCTAATACGCGTCAAAACTTTTTCTCTTATAACTGCGCGAAAAGCATGTATTCTTGCTTAATACAGCGAAACAAGCTGTTTTAAACCGAAACGAGCGAAATCACAACACATCGGTATTACAAGTGTTCCACGTGATACTCGTCAAAAATTTTTCTCTTATAACTGCGCGAAAAGCATGTATTCGTGCTTAATACAACGAAACAAGCTGTTTTAGACCGAAACGAGCTAAATCTGAACACATCGGTTTTACAAGTATCCACGTGATACTCGTCAAAACTTTTTCTCTTATAACTGCGCGAAAAGCATGTATTCTTGCTTAATACAACGAAACAAGCTGTTTTAGACCGAAATGAGCTAAATCACAACACATCGGTTTTACAAGTGTCTCTCTAATACGCGTCAAAACGTTTTCTCTTATAACTTGCTCGAAAAGCATGTATTCTTGCTTAATACAGCGAAACAAGCTGTTTTAGACCGAAACGAGCTAAATCACAACATAAAGGTTTTACAAGTGTTCCTCTGATACGCGTCAAAACTTTTTCTCTTATAACTGCGCGAAAAGCATGTATTCTTGCCTAATACAACGAAACAAGCTGTTTTAGACCGAAATGAGCTAAATCACAACACATCGGTTTTACAAGTGTCTCTCTGATACGCGTCAAAACTTTTTCTCTTATAACTGCGCGAAAAGCATGTATTCTTGCTTAATACAACGAAACAAGCTGTTTTAGACCGAAACGAGCTAAATCACAACACAAAGGTTTTACAAGTGTTCCTCTGATACGCGTCAAAACTTTTTCTCTTATAACTGCGCGAAAAGCATGTATTCTTGCTTAATACAACGAAACAAGCTGTTTTAGACCGAAACGAGCTAAATCGCAACACATCGGTTTTACAAGTGTTCCTCTGATACGCGTCTAAACTTTTTCTCTTATAACTGCGCGAAAAGCATGTATTCGTGCTTAATACAACGAAACAAGCTGTTTTAGACCGAAACGAGCTAAATCTGAACACATCGGTTTTACAACTGTCCCTGTGACATGCGTCAAAACTTTTTCTCTTATAACTGCGCTAAAAGCATGTATTCTTGCTTAATACAGCGAAACAAGTTGTTTTAGACCGAAATGAGCTAAATCACAACATATCGGTTTTACAAATGTTCCTCTGATACGCGTCAAAACTTTTTTCTCTTATAACTGCGCGAAAAGCATGTATTCGTGCTTAGTCCAACGAAACAAGCTGTTTTAGACCGAAACGAGGTAAATCTGAACACATCGGTTTTACAAGTGTCCTTGTGACATGACTTTAAAACTTTTTTTCTTATAACTGCGCGAAAAGCATGTATTCCTGCTTAATACAGCGAAACAAGCTGTTTTAGACCAAAACGAGCTAAATCACAACACATCGGTTTTACAAGTGTTCCTCTGATATGCGTCAAATCTTTTTCTCTTATAACTGCGCGAAAAGCATGTATTCTTGCTTAATACAGCGCAACAAGCTGTTTTAGACCGAAACGAGCGAAATCACAACACATCGGTATTACAAGTGTTCCACGTGATACTCGTCAAAAATTTTTCTCTTATAACTGCGCGAAAAGCATGTATTCGTGCTTAATACAACGAAACAAGCTGTTTTAGACCGAAACGAGCTAAATCTGAACACATCGGTTTTACAAGTATCCACGTGATACTCGTCAAAACTTTTTCTCTTATAACTGCGCGAAAAGCATGTATTCTTGCTTAATACAGCGAAACAAGCTGTTTTAGACCGAAACGAGCTAAATCACAACACATCGGTTTTACAAGTGTTCCTCTGATACGCGTCAAAACTTTTTCTCCTATAACTGCGCGAAAAGCATGTATTCTTGCTTAATACAGAGAAACAAGCTGTTTTAGACCGAAACGAGCTAAATCACAACACATCGGTTTTACAAGTGTTCCTCTGATACGCGTCAAAACTTTTTCTCTTATAACTGCGCGAAAAGCATGTATTCTTGCTTAATACAGCGAAACAAGCTGTTTTAGACCGAAATGAGCTAAATCACAACACATCGGTTTTACAAGTGTTCCTCTGATACGCGTCAAAACTTTTTCTCTTATAACTGCGCGAAAAGCATGTATTCTTGCTTAATACAGCGAAACAAGCTGTTTTAGACCGAAACGAGCTAAATCACAACACATCGGTATTACAAGTGTTCCACGTGATACTCGTCAAAACTTTTTCTCTTATAACTGCGCGAAAAGCATGTATTCGTGCTTAATGCAACGAAACAAGCTGTTTTAGACCGAAATGAGCTAAATCTGAACACATCGGTATTACAAGTATCCACGTGATACTCGTCAAAACTTTTTCTCTTATAACATCGCGAAAAGCATGTATTCTTGCTTAATACAACGAAACAAGCTGTTTTAGACCGAAACGAGCTAAATCTGAACACATCGGTTTTACAAGTGTTCCTCTGATACGCTTCAAAACTTTTTCTCTTATAACTGCGCGAAAAGCATGTATTCTTGCTTAATACAACGAAACAAGCTGTTTTAGACCGAAATGAGCTAAATCACAACACATCGGTTTTACAAGTGTCTCTCTGATACGCGTCAAAACTTTTTCTCTTATAACTGCGCGAAAAGCATGTATTCTTGCTTAATACAACGAAACAAGCTGTTTTAGACCGAAACGAGCTAAATCACAACACAAAGGTTTTACAAGTGTTCCTCTGATACGCGTCAAAACTTTTTCTCTTATAACTGCGCGAAAAGCATGTATTCTTGCTTAATACAACGAAACAAGCTGTTTTAGACCGAAACGAGCTAAATCTGAACACATCGGTTTTACAACTGTCCCTGTGACACACGTCAAAACTTTTTCTCTTATAACTGCGCGAAAAGCATGTATTCTTGCTTAATACAGCGAAACAAGTTGTTTTAGACCGAAATGAGCTAAATCACAACATATCGGTTTTACAAATGTTCCTCTGATACGCGTCAAAACTTTTTTCTCTTATAACTGCGCGAAAAGCATGTATTCGTGCTTAGTTTAACGAAACAAGCTGTTTTAGACCGAAACGAGGTAAATCTGAACACATCGGTTTTACAAGTGTCCTTGTGACATGACTTTAAAAGTTTTTTTCTTATAACTGCGCGAAAAGCATGTCTTCCTGCTTAATACAGCGAAACAAGCTGTTTAAGACCAAAACGAGCTAAATCACAACACATCGGTTTTACAAGTGTTCCTCTGATATGCGTCAAATCTTTTTCTCTTATAACTGCGCGAAAAGCATGTATTCTTGCTTAATACAGCGAAACAAGCTGTTTTAGACCGAAACGAGCGAAATCACAACACATCGGTATTACAAGTGTTCCACGTGATACTCGTCAAAAATTTTTCTCTTTTAACTGCGCGAAAAGCATGTATTCGTGCTTAATACTACGAAACTAGCTGTTTTAGACCGAAACGAGCTAAATCTGAACACATCGGTTTTACAAGTATCCACGTGATACTCGTCAAAACTTTTTCTCTTATAACTGCGCGAAAAGCATGTATTCTTGCTTAATACAACGAAACAAGCTGTTTTAGACCGAAATGAGCTAAATCACAACACATCGGTTTTACAAGTGTCTCTCTAATACGCGTCAAAACGTTTTCTCTTATAACTTGCTCGAAAAGCATGTATTCTTGCTTAATACAGCGAAACAAGCTGTTTTAGACCGAAACGAGCTAAATCACAACACAAAGGTTTTACAAGTGTTCCTCTGATACGCGTCAAAACGTTTTCTCTTATAACTGCGCGAAAAGCATGTATTCTTGCCTAATACAACGAAACAAGCTGTTTTAGACCGAAATGAGCTAAATCACAACACATCGGTTTTACAAGTGTCTCTCTGATACGCGTCAAAACTTTTTCTCTTATAACTGCGCGAAAAGCATGTATTCTTGCTTAATACAACGAAACAAGCTGTTTTAGACCGAAACGAGCTAAATCACAACACAAAGGTTTTACAAGTGTTCCTCTGATACGCGTCAAAACTTTTTCTCTTATAACTGCGCGAAAAGCATGTATTCTTGCTTAATACAACGAAACAAGCTGTTTTAGACCGAAACGAGCTAAATCGCAACACATCGGTTTTACAAGTGTTCCTCTGATACGCGTCTAAACTTTTTCTCTTATAACTGCGCGAAAAGCATGTATTCGTGCTTAATACAACGAAACAAGCTGTTTTAGACCGAAACGAGCTAAATCTGAACACATCGGTTTTACAACTGTCCATGTGACACGCGTCAAAACTTTTTCTCTTATAACTGCGCTAAAAGCATGTATTCTTGCTTAATACAGCGAAACAAGTTGTTTTAGACCGAAATGAGCTAAATCACAACATATCGGTTTTACAAATGTTCCTCTGATACGCGTCAAAACTTTTTTCTCTTATAACTGCGCGAAAAGCATGTATTCGTGCTTAGTCCAACGAAACAAGCTGTTTTAGACCGAAACGAGGTAAATCTGAACACATCGGTTTTACAAGTGTCCTTGTGACATGACTTTAAAACTTTTTTTCTTATAACTGCGCGAAAAGCATGTATTCCTGCTTAATACAGCGAAACAAGCTGTTTTAGACCAAATCGAGCTAAATCACAACACATCGGTTTTACAAGTGTTCCTCTGATATGCGTCAAATCTTTTTCTCTTATAACTGCGCGAAAAGCATGTATTCTTGCTTAATACAGCGAAACAAGCTGTTTTAGACCGAAACGAGCGAAACCACAACACATAGGTATTACAAGTGTTCCACGTGATACTCGTCAAAAATTTTTCTCTTATAACTGCGCGAAAAGCATGTATTCGTGCTTAATACAACGAAACAAGCTGTTTTAGACCGAAACGAGCTAAATCTGAACACATCGGTTTTACAAGTATCCACGTGATACTCGTCAAAACTTTTTCTCTTATAACTGCGCGAAAAGCATGTATTCTTGCTTAATACAGCGAAACAAGCTGTTTTAGACCGAAACGAGCTAAATCACAACACATCGGTTTTACAAGTGTTCCTCTGATACGCGTCAAAACTTTTTCTCTTATAACTGCGCGAAAAGCATGTATTCTTGCTTAATACAGAGAAACAAGCTGTTTTAGACCGAAACGAGCTAAATCACAACACATCGGTTTTACAAGTGTTCCTCTGATACGCGTCAAAACTTTTTCTCTTATAACTGCGCGAAAAGCATGTATTCTTGCTTAATACAGCGAAACAAGCTGTTTTAGACCGAAATGAGCTAAATCACAACACATCGGTTTTACAAGTGTTCCTCTGATACGCGTCAAAACTTTTTCCCTTATAACTGCGCGAAAAGCATGTATTCTTGCCTAATACAGCGAAACAAGCTGTTTTAGACCGAAACGAGCTAAATCACAACACATCGGTATTACAAGTGTTCCACGTGATACTCGTCAAAACTTTTTCTCTTATAACTGCGCGAAAAGCATGTATTCGTGCTTAATGCAACGAAACAAGCTGTTTTAGACCGAAATGAGCTAAATCTGAACACATCGGTATTACAAGTATCCACGTGATACTCGTCAAAACTTTTTCTCTTATAACATCGCGAAAAGCATGTATTCTTGCTTAATACAACGAAACAAGCTGTTTTAGACCGAAACGAGCTAAATCTGAACACATCGGTTTTACAAGTGTTCCTCTGATACGCGTCAAAACTTTTTCTCTTATAACTGCGCGAAAAGCATGTATTCTTGCTTAATACAACGAAACAAGCTGTTTTAGACCGAAATGAGCTAAATCACAACACATCGGTTTTACAAGTGTCTCTCTGATACGCGTCAAAACTTTTTCTCTTATAACTGCGCGAAAAGCATGTATTCTTGCTTAATACAACGAAACAAGCTGTTTTAGACCGAAACGAGCTAAATCACAACACAAAGGTTTTACAAGTGTTCCTCTGATACGCGTCAAAACTTTTTCTCTTATAACTGCGCGAAAAGCATGTATTCTTGCTTAATACAACGAAACAAGCTGTTTTAGACCGAAACGAGCTAAATCTGAACACATCGGTTTTACAACTGTCCCTGTGACACGCGTCAAAACTTTTTCTCTTATAACTGCGCGAAAAGCATGTATTCTTGCTTAATACAGCGAAACAAGTTGTTTTAGACCGAAATGAGCTAAATCACAACATATCGGTTTTACAAATGTTCCTCTGATACGCGTCAAAACTTTTTTCTCTTATAACTGCGCGAAAAGCATGTATTCGTGCTTAGTTTAACGAAACAAGCTGTTTTAGACCGAAACGAGGTAAATCTGAACACATCGGTTTTACAAGTGTCCTTGTGACATGACTTTAAAACTTTTTTTCTTATAACTGCGCGAAAAGCATGTATTCCTGCTTAATACAGCGAAACAAGCTGTTTTAGACCAAAACGAGCTAAATCACAACACATCGGTTTTACAAGTGTTCCTCTGATATGCGTTAAATCTTTTTCTCTTATAACTGCGCGAAAAGCATGTATTCTTGCTTAATACAGCGAAACAAGCTGTTTTAGACCGAAACGAGCGAAATCACAACACATAGGTATTACAAGTGTTCCACGTGATACTCGTCAAAAATTTTCTCTTATAACTGCGCGAAAAGCATGTATTCGTGCTTAATACAACGAAACAAGCTGTTTTAGACCGAAACGAGCTAAATCTGAACACATCGGTTTTACAAGTATCCACGTGATACTCGTCAAAACTTTTTCTCTTATAACTGCGCGAAAAGCATGTATTCTTGCTTAATACAACGAAACAAGCTGTTTTAGACCGATATGAGCTAAATCACAACACATCGGTTTTACAAGTGTTCCTCTGATACGCGTCAAAACTTTTTCTCTTATAACTGCGCGAAAAGCATGTATTCTTGCTTAATACAGAGAAACAAGCTGTTTTAGACCGAAACGAGCTAAATCACAACACATCGGTTTTACAAGTGTCTCTCTGATACGCGTCAAAACTTTTTCTCTTATAACTGCGCGAAAAGCATGTATTCTTGCTTAATACAACGAAACAAGCTGTTTTAGACCGAAACGAGCTAAATCACAACACAAAGGTTTTACAAGTGTTCCTCTGATACGCGTCAAAACTTTTTCTCTTATAACTGCGCGAAAAGCATGTATTCTTGCTTAATACAACGAAACAAGCTGTTTTAGACCGAAACGAGCTAAATCGCAACACATCGGTTTTACAAGTGTTCCTCTGATACGCGTCTAAACTTTTTCTCTTATAACTGCGCGAAAAGCATGTATTCGTGCTTAATACAACGAAACAAGCTGTTTTAGACCGAAACGAGCTAAATCTGAACACATCGGTATTACAAGTATCCACGTGATACTCGTCAAAACTTTTTCTCTTATAACATCGCGAAAAGCATGTATTCTTGCTTAATACAACGAAACAAGCTGTTTTAGACCGAAACGAGCTAAATCTGAACACATCGGTTTTACAAGTGTTCCTCTGATACGCGTCAAAACTTTTTCTCTTATAACTGCGCGAAAAGCATGTATTCTTGCTTAATACAACGAAACAAGCTGTTTTAGACCGAAATGAGCTAAATCACAACACATCGGTTTTACAAGTGTCTCTCTGATACGCGTCAAAACTTTTTCTCTTATAACTGCGCGAAAAGCATGTATTCTTGCTTAATACAACGAAACAAGCTGTTTTAGACCGAAACGAGCTAAATCACAACACAAAGGTTTTACAAGTGTTCCTCTGATACGCGTCAAAACTTTTTCTCTTATAACTGCGCGAAAAGCATGTATTCTTGCTTAATACAACGAAACAAGCTGTTTTAGACCGAAACGAGCTAAATCTGAACACATCGGTTTTACAACTGTCCCTGTGACACGCGTCAAAACTTTTTCTCTTATAACTGCGCGAAAAGCATGTATTCTTGCTTAATACAGCGAAACAAGTTGTTTTAGACCGAAATGAGCTAAATCACAACATATCGGTTTTACAAATGTTCCTCTGATACGCGTCAAAACTTTTTTCTCTTATAACTGCGCGAAAAGCATGTATTCGTGCTTAGTTTAACGAAACAAGCTGTTTTAGACCGAAACGAGGTAAATCTGAACACATCGGTTTTACAAGTGTCCTTGTGACATGACTTTAAAACTTTTTTTCTTATAACTGCGCGAAAAGCATGTATTCCTGCTTAATACAGCGAAACAAGCTGTTTTAGACCAAAACGAGCTAAATCACAACACATCGGTTTTACAAGTGTCTCTCTAATACGCGTCAAAACTTTTTCTCTTATAACTGCGCGAAAAGCATGTATTCTTGCTTAATACAGCGAAACAAGCTGTTTTAGACCGAAACGAGCTAAATCACAACACAAAGGTTTTACAAGTGTTCCTCTGATACGCGTCAAAACTTTTTCTCTTATAACTGCGCGAAAAGCATGTATTCTTGCTTAATACAACGAAACAAGCGGTTTTAGACCGAAATGAGCTAAATCACAACACATCGGTTTTACAAGTGTCTCTCTGATACGCGTCAAAACTTTTTCTCTTATAACTGCGCGAAAAGCATGTATTCTTGCTTAATACAACGAAACAAGCTGTTTTAGACCGAAACGAGCTAAATCACAACACAAAGGTTTTACAAGTGTTCCTCTGATACGCGTCAAAACTTTTTCTCTTATAACTGCGCGAAAAGCATGTATTCTTGCTTAATACAACGAAACAAGCTGTTTTAGACCGAAACGAGCTAAATCGCAACACATCGGTATTACAAGTGTTCCACGTAATACTCGTCAAAAATTTTTCTCTTATAACTGCGCGAAAAGCATGTATTCGTGCTTAATACAACGAAACAAGCTGTTTTAGACCGAAACGAGCTAAATCTGAACACATCGGTTTTACAAGTATCCACGTGATACTCGTCAAAACTTTTTCTCTTATAACTGCGCGAAAAGCATGTATTCTTGCTTAATACAACGAAACAAGCTGTTTTAGACCGAAATGAGCTAAATCACAACACATCGGTTTTACAAGTGTCTCTCTAATACGCGTCAAAACTTTTTCTCTTATAACTGCGCGAAAAGCATGTATTCTTGCTTAATACAGCGAAACAAGCTGTTTTAGACCGAAACGAGCTAAATCACAACACAAAGGTTTTACAAGTGTTCCTCTGATACGCGTCAAAACTTTTTCTCTTATAACTGCGCGAAAAGCATGTATTCTTGCTTAATACAACGAAACAAGCTGTTTTAGACCGAAATGAGATAAATCACAACACATCGGTTTTACAAGTGTCTCTGATACGCGTCAAAACTTTTTCTCTTATAACTGCGCGAAAAGCATGTATTCGTGCTTAATACAACGAAACAAGCTGTTTTAGACCAAAACGAGCTAGATCTGAACACATCAGTTTTACAAGTGTACATGTGATACGCGTCAAAACTTTTTCTCTTATAACTGCGCGAAAAGCACGTGTTCTTGCTTATTACAGCGAAACAAGATGTTTTAGACCGAAACGAGCTAAATCACAACACCTCGGTTTTACAAGTGTTCCTCTGAAACGCGTCAAAACGTTTTCTTCTATAACTGCGCGTAAAGCATGTATTCGTGCTTAATACAACGAAACAAGCTGTTTTAGACCGAAACGAGCTAAATCACAACACATCGGTTTTACAAGTGTTGCTCTGATACGCGTCTAAACTTTTTCTCTTATAACTGCGCAAAAAGCATGTATTCGTGCTTAATACAACGAAACAAGCTGTTTTAGACCGAAACGAGCTAAATCTGAACACATCGGTTTTACAAGTGTCCCTGTGACACGCGTCAAAACTTTTTCTCTTATAACTGCGCGAAAAGCATGTATTCTTGCTTAATACAGCGAAACAAGCTGTTTTAGACCGAAACGAGGTAAATCTGAACACATCGGTTTTACAAGTGTCCTTGTGACGTGCCTTTAAAACTTTTTCTCTTATAACTGCGCGAAAAGCATGTATTCTTGCTTAATACAGCGAAACAAGCTGTTTTAGACCGAAACGAGCTAAATCACAACACATCGGTTTTTGCAAGTGTTCCTCTGATACGCGTCAACTCTTTTTCTCTTATAACTGCGCGAAAAGCATGTATTCGTGCTTAGTCCAACGAAACAAGCTGTTTTAGACCGAAACGAGGTAAATCTGAACACATCGGTTTTACAAGTGTGCCTGAGACATGCCTTTAAAACTTTTTCTCTTATCACTGCGCGAAAAGCATGTATTCTTGCTTAATACAGCGAAACAAGCTGTTTTAGACCGAAACGAGCTAAATCACAACACATCGGTTTTACAAGTGTTCCTCTGATACGCGTCTAAACTTTTTCTCTTATAACTGCGCGAAAAGCATGTATTCGTGCTTAATACAACGAAACAAGCTGTTTTAGACCAAAACGAGCTAGATCTGAACACATCGGTTTTACAAGTGTCCTTGTGATACGCGTCAAAACTTTTTCTCTTATAACTGCGCGAAAAGCATGTGTTCGTGCTTAATACAACGAAACAAGCTGTTTTAGTCTGAAAAGAGTTAAATCTGAACACATCGGTTTTACAAGTGTTCCTCTGATACTCGTCAAAACTTTTTCTCTTATAACTGCGCGAGAAGCATGTATTCTTGCTTAATACAACGAAACAAGCTGTTTTAGACAGAAACGAGCTAAATCGCAACACATCGGTTTTACAAGTGTTCCTCTGATACGCGTCTAAACTTTTTCTCTTATAACTGCGCGAAAAGCATGTATTCATGCTTAATACAACGAAACAAGCTGTTTTAGACCGAAACGAGCTAAATCTGAACACATCGGTTTTACAACTGTCCCTGTGACACGCGTCAAAACTTTTTCTCTTATAACTGAGCGAAAAGCATGTATTCTTGCTTAATACAGCGAAACAAGTTGTTTTAGACCGAAACGAGTGAAATCACAACACATCGGTATTACAAGTGTTCCACGTGATATTCGTCAAAAATTTTTCTCATAACTGCGCGAAAAGCATGTATTCGTGCTTAATACAACGAAACAAGCTGTTTTAGACCGAAACGAGCTAAATCTGAACACATCGGTTTTACAAGTATCCACGTGATACTCGTCAAAACTTTTTCTTTTATAACTGCGCGAAAAGCATGTATTCTTGCTTAATACAACGAAACAAGCTGTTTTAGACCGAAATGAGCTAAATCACAACACATCGGTTTTACAAGTGTCTCTCTAATACGCGTCAAAACTTTTTCTCTTATAACTGCGCGAAAAGCATGTATTCTTGCTTAATACAGCGAAACAAGCTGTTTTAGACCGAAACGAGCTAAATCACAACACAAAGGTTTTACAAGTGTTCCTCTGATACGCGTCAAAACTTTTTCTCTTATAACTGCGCGAAAAGCATGTATTCTTGCTTAATACAACGAAACAAGCTGTTTTAGACCGAAACGAGCTAAATCACAACACATCGGTTTTACAAGTGTTCCTCTGTTACGCGTCTAATCTTTTTCTCTTATAACTGCGCGAAAAGCATGTATTCGTGCTTAATACTGCGAAACAAGCTGTTTTAGACCAAAACGAGCTAGATCTGAACACATCGGTTTTCCAAGTGTCCATGTGATACGCGTCAAAACTTTTTCTCTTATAACTGCGCGAAAAGCATGTATTCGTGCTTAATACAACGAAACAAGCTGTTTTAGTCCGAAAAGAGGTAAATCTGAACACATCGGTTTTACAAGTGTTCCTCTGATACGCGTCAAAACTTGTTCTCTTATAACTGCGCGAAAAGCTTGTATTCTTGCTTAATACAACAAAACAAGCTGTTTTAGTCCGAAACGAGCCAAATCACAACACATCGGTATTACAAGTGTTCCACGTGATACTCGTCAAAACGTCTTCTCTTATAACTGCGCGAAAAGCATGTATTCGTGCTTAATACAACGAAACAAGCTGTTTTAGACCAAAACGAGCTAGATCTGAACACATCAGTTTTACAAGTGTACATGTGATACGCGTCAAAACTTTTTCTCTTATAACTGCGCGAAAAGCACGTGTTCTTGCTTATTACAGCGAAACAAGATGTTTTAGACCGAAACGAGCTAAATCACAACACCTCGGTTTTACAAGTGTTCCTCTGATACGCGTCAAAACGTTTTCTTCTATAACTGCGCGTAAAGCATGTATTCGTGCTTAATACAACGAAACAAGCTGTTTTAGACCGAAACGAGCTAAATCACAACACATCGGTTTTACAAGTGTTCCTCTGATACGCGTCTAAACTTTTTCTCTAATAACTGCGCAAAAAGCATGTATTCGTGCTTAATACAACGAAACAAGCTGTTTTAGACCGAAACGAGCTAAATCTGAACACATCGGTTTTACAAGTGTCCCTGTGACACGCGTCAAAACTTTTTCTCTTATAACTGCGCGAAAAGCATGTATTCTTGCTTAATACAGCGAAACAAGCTGTTTTAGACCGAAACGAGGTAAATCTGAACACATCGGTTTTACAAGTGTCCTTGTGACGTGCCTTTAAAACTTTTTCTCTTATAACTGCGCGAAAAGCATGTATTCTTGCTTAATACAGCGAAACAAGCTGTTTTAGACCGAAACGAGCTAAATCACAACACATCGGTTTTTGCAAGTGTTCCTCTGATACGCGTCAACTCTTTTTTCTCTTATAACTGCGCGAAAAGCATGTATTCGTGCTTAGTCCAACGAAACAAGCTGTTTTAGACCGAAACGAGGTAAATCTGAACACATCGGTTTTACAAGTGTGCCTGAGACATGCCTTTAAAACTTTTTCTCTTATTACTGCGCGAAAAGCATGTATTCTTGCTTAATACAGCGAAACAAGCTGTTTTAGACCGAAACGAGCTAAATCACAACACATCGGTTTTACAAGTGTTCCTCTGATACGCGTCTAAACTTTTTCTCTTATAACTGCACGCAAAGCATGTATTCGTGCTTAATACAACGAAACAAGCTGTTTTAGACCAAAACGAGCTAGATCTGAACACATCGGTTTTACAAGTGTCCTTGTGATACGCGTCAAAACTTTTTCTCTTTTAACTGCGCGAAAAGCATGTGTTCGTGCTTAATACAACGAAACAAGCTGTTTTAGTCTGAAAAGAGTTAAATCTGAACACATCGGTTTTACAAGTGTTCCTCTGATACGCGTCAAAACTTTTTCTCTTATAACTGCGCGAAAAGCATGTATTCTTGCTTAATACAACGAAACAAGCTGTTTTAGACCGAAACGAGCTAAATCACAACACATCGGTTTTACAAGTGTCTCTCTGATACGCGTCAAAACTTTTTCTTCTATAACTCCGCGTAAAGCATGTATTCTTGCTTAATACAACGAAACAAGCTGTTTTAGACCGAAACGAGCTAAATCTGAACACATCGGTTTTACAAGTGTTCCTCTGATACGCGTCAAAACTTTTTCTCTTATAACTGCGCGAAAAGCATGTATTCTTGCTCAATACAGCGAAACAAGCTGTTTTAGACCGAAATGAGCTAAATCACAACACATCGGTTTTAAAAGTGTTCCTGATACGCGTCAAAACTTTTTTCTTATAACTGCGCGAAAAGCATGTATTCTTGCTTAATACAGCGAAACAAGTTGTTTTAGACCGAAACGAGCTAAATCACAACACATCGGTATTACAAGTGTTCCACGTGATACTCGTCAAAAATTTTTCTCTTATAACTGCGCGAAAAGCATGTATTCGTGCTTAATACAACGAAACAAGCTGTTTTAGACCGAAACGAGCTAAATCTGAACACATCGGTTTTACAACTGTCCCTGTGACACGCGTCAAAACTTTTTCTCTTATAACTGCGCGAAAAGCATGTATTCTTGCTTAATACAGCGAAACAAGTTGTTTTAGACCGAAATGAGCTAAATCACAACATATCGGTTTTACAAATGTTCCTCTGATACGCGTCAAAACTTTTTTCTCTTATAACTGCGCGAAAAGCATGTATTCGTGCTTAGTCCAACGAAACAAGCTGTTTTAGACCGAAACGAGGTAAATCTGAACACATCGGTTTTACAAGTGTCCTTGTGACGACTTTAAAACTTTTTTTCTTATAACTGCGCGAAAAGCATGTATTCCTGCTTAATACAGCGAAACAAGCTGTTTTAGACCAAAACGAGCTAAATCACAACACATCGGTTTTACAAGTGTTCCTCTGATATGCGTCAAATCTTTTTCTCTTATAACTGCGCGAAAAGCATGTATTCTTGCTTAATACAGCGAAACAAGCTGTTTTAGACCGAAACGAGCTAAATCACAACACATCGGTAATACAAGTGTTCCACGTGATACTCGTCAAAAATTTTTCTCTTATAACTGCGCGAAAAGCATGTATTCGTGCTTAATACAACGAAACAAGCTGTTTTAGACCGAAACGAGCTAAATCTGAACACATCGGTTTTACAAGTATCCACGTGATACTCGTCAAAACTTTTTCTCTTATAACTGCGCGAAAAGCATGTATTCTTGCTTAATACAACGAAACAAGCTGTTTTAGACCGAAATGAGCTAAATCACAACACATCGGTTTTACAAGTGTCTCTCTAATACGCGTCAAAACTTTTTCTCTTATAACTGCGCGAAAAGCATGTATTCTTGCTTAATACAGCGAAACAAGCTGTTTTAGACTGAAACGAGCTAAATCACAACACAAAGGTTTTACAAGTGTTCCTCTGATACGCGTCAAAACTTTTTCTCTTATAACTGCGCGAAAAGCATGTATTCTTGCTTAATACAGCGAAACAAGCTGTTTTAGACCGAAACGAGCTAAATCACAACACATCGGTTTTACAAGTGTTCCTCTGTTACGCGTCTAATCTTTTTCTCTTATACCTGCGCGAAAAGCATGTATTCGTGCTTAATACTGCGAAACAAGTTGTTTTAGACCAAAACGAGCTAGATCTGAACACATCGGTTTTCCAAGTGTCCATGTGATACGCGTCAAAACTTTTTCTCTTATAACTGCGCGAAAAGCATGTATTCGTGCTTAATACAACGAAACAAGCTGTTTTAGTCCGAAAAGAGGTAAATCTTAACACATCGGTTTTACAAGTGTTCCTCTGATACGCGTCAAAACTTGTTCTCTTATAACTGCGCGAAAAGCTTGTATTCTTGCTTAATACAACGAAACAAGCTGTTTTAGTCCGAAACGAGCCAAATCACAACACATCGGTATTACAAGTGTTCCACGTGATACTCGTCAAAACGTCTTCTCTTATAACTGCGCGAAAAGCATGTATTCGTGCTTAATACAACGAAACAAGCTGTTTTAGACCAAAACGAGCTAGATCTGAACACATCAGTTTTACAAGTGTACATGTGATACGCGTCAAAACTTTTTCTCTTATAACTGCGCGAAAAGCACGTGTTCTTGCTTAATACAGCGAAACAAGATGTTTTAGACCGAAACGAGCTAAATCACAACACCTCGGTTTTACAAGTGTTCCTCTGATACGCGTCAAAACGTTTTCTTCTATAACTGCGCGTAAAGCATGTATTCGTGCTTAATACAACGAAACAAGCTGTTTTAGACCGAAACGAGCTAAATCACAACACATCGGTTTTACAAGTGTTCCTCTGATACGCGTCCAAACTTTTTCTCTTATAACTGCGCAAAAAGCATGTATTCGTGCTTAATACAACGAAACAAGCTGTTTTAGACCGAAACGAGCTAAATCTGAACACATCGGTTTTACAAGTGTCCCTGTGACACGCGTCAAAACTTTTTCTCTTATAACTGCGCGAAAAGCATGTATTCTTGCTTAATACAGCGAAACAAGCTGTTTTAGACCGAAACGAGGTAAATCTGAACACATCGGTTTTACAAGTGTCCTTGTGACGTGCCTTTAAAACTTTTTCTCTTATAACTGCGCGAAAAGCATGTATTCTTGCTTAATACAGCGAAACAAGCTGTTTTAGACCGAAACGAGCTAAATCACAACACATCGGTTTTACAAGTGTCTCTGATACGCGTCAAAACTTTTTCTTCTATAACTGCGCGTAAAGCATGTATTCGTGCTTAATACAACGAAACAAGCTGTTTTAGACCGAAACTAGCTAAATCTGAACACATCGGTTATACAAGTGTTCCTCTGATACGCGTCAAAACTTTTTCTCTTATAACTGCGCGAAAAGCATGTATTCTTGCTTAATACAGCGAAACAAGCTGTTTTAGACCGAAACGAGCTAAATCACAACACATCGGTTTTACAAGTTTTCCTCTGAGACGCGTCAAAACTTTTTCTCTTATAACTGCGCGAAAAGCATGTATTCTTGCTTAATACAGCGAAACAAGCTGTTTTAGACCAAAACGAGCTAAATCACAACACATCGGTATTACAAGTGTTCCACGTGATACTCGTCAAAAATTTTTCTCTTATAACTGCGCGAAAAGCATGTATTCGTGCTTAATACAACGAAACAAGCTGTTTTAGACCGAAACGAGTTAAATCTGAACACATCGGTTTTACAAGTATCCACGTGATACTCGTCAAAACTTTTTCTCTTATAACTGCGCGAAAAGCATGTATTCGTGCTTAATACAACGAAACAAGCAGTTTTAGATCGAAACGAGCTAAATCTGAACACATCGGTTTTACAAGTGTCCATGTGATACGCGTCAAAACTTTTTCTCTTATAACTGCGCGTAAAGCATGTGTTCGTGCTTAATACAACGAAACAAGCTGTTTTAGTCCGAAAAGAGGTAAATCTGAACACAACGGTTTTACAAGTGTTCCTCTGATACGCGTCAAAACTTTTTCTCTTATAACTGCGCGAAAAGCATGTATTCTTGCTTAATACAGCGAAACAAGCTGTTTTAGACCGAAACGAGCTAAATCACAACACATCGGTACTACAAGTGTTCCACGTGATACTCGTCAAAAAGTTTTCTCTTATAACTGCGCGAAAAGCATGTATTCGTGCTTACTACAACGAAACAAGGTGTTTTAGACTTAAACGAGCTAAAGCTGAACACATCGGTTTTACAAGTATGCACGTGATACTCGTCAAAACTTTTTCTCTTATAACTGCACGAAAAGCATGTATTCTTGCTTAATACAACGAAACAAGCTGTTTTAGACCGAAACGAGCTAAATCACAACACAAAGGTTTTACAAGTGTTCCTCTGATACGCGTCAAAACTTTTTCTCTTATAACTGCGCGAAAAGCATGTATTCTTGCTTAATACAACGAAACAAGCTGTCTTAGACCGAAATGAGCTAAATCACAACACATCGGTTTTACAAGTGTCTCTCTGATACGCGTCAAAACTTTTTCTCTTATAACTGCGCGAAAAGCATGTATTCTTGCTTAATACAACGAAACAAGCTGTTTTAGACCGAAACGAGCTAAATCACAACACAAAGGTTTTACAAGTGTTCCTCTGATACGCGTCAAAACTTTTTCTCTTACAACTGCGCGAAAAGCATGTATTCTTGCTTAATACAACGAAACAAGCTGTTTTAGACCGAAATGAGCTAAATCACAACACATCGGTTTTACAAGTGTTCCTCTGATACGCGTCAAAACTTTTTCTCTTATAACTGCGCGAAAAGCATGTATTCTTGCTTAATACAGCGAAACAAGCTGTTTTAAACCGAAACGAGCTAAATCACAACACATCGGTATTACAAGTGTTCCACGTGATACTCGTCAAAACTTTTTCTCTTATAACTGCGCGAAAAGCATGTATTCGTGCTTAATACAACGAAACAAGCTGTTTTAGACCGAAACGAGCTAAATCTGAACACATCGGTTTTACAAGTGTTCCTCTGATACGCGTCAAAACGTTTTCTCTTATAACTGCGCGAAAAGCATGTATTCTTGCTTAATACAGCCAAACAAGCTGTTTTAGACCGAAACGAGCTAAATCACAACACATCGGTTTTACAAGTGTTCCTCTGATACGCGTCAAAACTTTTTCTCTTATAACTGCGCGAAAAGCATGTATTCTTGCTTAATACAACGAAACAAGCTGTTTTAGACCGAAACGAGCTAAATCACAACACAAAGGTTTTACAAGTGTTCCTCTGATACTCGTCAAAACTTTTTCTCTTATAACTGCGCGAAAAGCATGTATTCTTGCTTAATACAACGAAACAAGCTGTTTTAGACCGAAACGAGCTAAATCACAACACATCGGTTTTAGAAGTGTCTCTGATACGCGTCAAAACTTTTTCTTCTATAACTGCGCGTAAAGCATGTATTCGTGCTTAATACAACGAAACAAGCTGTTTTAGACCGAAACGAGCTAAATCTGAACACATCGGTTTTACAAGTGTTCCTCTGATACGCGTCAAAACGTTTTCTCTTATAACTGCGCGAAAAGCATGTATTCTTGCTTTATACAGCCAAACAAGCTGTTTTAGACCGAAACGAGCTAAATCACAACACATCGGTTTTACAAGTGTTCCTCTGATACGCGTCAAAACTTTTTCTCGTATAACTGCGCGAAAAGCATGTATTCTTGCTTAATACAGCGAAACAAGCTGTTTTAGACCGAAACGAGCTAAATCACAACACATCGGTTTTACAAGTGTTCCTCTGATACGCGTCAAAACTTTTTCTCTTATAACTGCGCGAAAAGCATGTATTCTTGCTTAATACAGCGAAACAAGCTGTTTTAGACCGAAATGAGCTAAATCACAACACATCGGTTTTACAAGTGTTCCTCTGATACGCGTCAAAACTTTTTCTCTTATAACTGCGCGAAAAGCACGTATTCTTGCTTAATACAGCGAAACAAGCTGTTTTAGACTGAAACGAGCTAAATCACAACACATCGGTTTTACAAGTGTTCCTTTGATACGCGTCAAAACTTTTTCTCTTATAACTGCGCGAAAAGCATGTATTCTTGCTTAATACAGCGAAACAAGCTGTTTTAGACCGAAACGAGCTAAATCACAACACATCGGTTTTACAAGTGTTCCTCTGATACGCGTCAAAACTTTTTCTCTTATAACTGCGCGAAAAGCATGTATTCTTGCTTAATACAACGAAACAAGCTGTTTTAGACCGAAACGAGCCAAATCACAACACATCGGTATTACAAGTGTTCCACGTGATACTCGTCAAAACTTTTTCTCTTATAACTGCGCGAAAAGCATGTATTCTTGCTTAATACAGCGAAACAAGCTGTTTTAGACCGAAATGAGCTAAATCACAACGCATCGGTTTTACAAGTGTTCCTCTGATACGCGTCAAAACGTTTTCTCTTATAACTGCGCGAAAAGCATGTATTCTTGCTTAATACAGCCAAACAAGCTGTTTTAGACCGAAACGAGCTAAATCACAACACATCGGTTTTACAAGTGTTCCTCTGATACGCGTCAAAACTTTTTCTCTTATAACTGCGCGAAAAGCATGTATTCTTGCTTAATACAGCGAAACAAGCTGTTTTAGACCGAAACGAGCTAAATCACAACACATCGGTTTTACAAGTGTTCCTCTGATACGCGTCAAAACTTTTTCTCTTATAACTGCGCGAAAAGCATGTATTCTTGCTTAATACAGCGAAACAAGCTGTTTTAGACCGAAATGAGCTAAATCACAACACATCGGTTTTACAAGTGTTCCTCTGATACGCGTCAAAACTTTTTCTCTTATAACTGCGCGAAAAGCACGTATTCTTGCTTAATACAGCGAAACAAGCTGTTTTAGACCGAAACGAGCTAAATCACAACACATCGGTATTACAAGTGTTCCACGTGATACTCGTCAAAACTTTTTCTCTTATAACTGCGCGAAAAGCATGTATTCGTGCTTAATGCAACGAAACAAGCTGTTTTAGACCGAAACGAGCTAAATCTGAACACATCGGTTTTACAAGTGTTCCTCTGATACGCGTCAAAACTTTTTCTCTTATAACTGCGCGAAAAGCATGTATTCTTGCTTAATACAACGAAACAAGCTGTTTAGACCGAAATGAGCTAAATCACAACACATCGGTTTTACAAGTGTCTCTCTGATACGCGTCAAAACTTTTTCTCTTATAACTGCGCGAAAAGCATGTATTCTTGCTTAATACAACGAAACAAGCTGTTTTAGACCGAAACGAGCTAAATCACAACACAAAGGTTTTACAAGTGTTCCTCTGATACGCGTCAAAACTTTTTCTCTTATAACTGCGCGAAAAGCATGTATTCTTGCTTAATACAACGAAACAAGCTGTTTTAGACCGAAACGAGCTAAATCTGAACACATCGGTTTTACAACTGTCCCTGTGACACGCGTCAAAACTTTTTCTCTTATAACTGCGCGAAAAGCATGTATTCTTGCTTAATACAGCGAAACAAGTTGTTTTAGACCGAAATGAGCTAAATCACAACATATCGGTTTTACAAATGTTCCTCTGATACGCGTCAAAACTTTTTTCTCTTATAACTGCGCGAAAAGCATGTATTCGTGCTTAGTCCAACGAAACAAGCTGTTTTAGACCGAAACGAGGTAAATCTGAACACATCGGTTTTACAAGTGTCCTTGTGACATGACTTTAAAACTTTTTTTCTTATAACTGCGCGAAAAGCATGTATTCCTGCTTAATACAGCGAAACAAGCTGTTTTAGACCAAAACGAGCTAAATCACAACACATCGGTTTTACAAGTGTTCCTCTGATATGCGTCAAATCTTTTTCTCTTATAACTGCGCGAAAAGCATGTATTCTTGCTTAATACAGCGAAACAAGCTGTTTTAGACCGAAACGAGCGAAATCACAACACATCGGTATTACAAGTGTTCCACGTGATACTCGTCAAAAATTTTTCTCTTATAACTGCGCGAAAAGCATGTATTCGTGCTTAATACAGCGAAACAAGCTGTTTTAGACCGAAACGAGCTAAATCACAACACATCGGTACTACAAGTGTTCCACGTGATACTCGTCAAAAAGTTTTCTCTTATAACTGCGCGAAAAGCATGTATTCGTGCTTACTACAACGAAACAAGGTGTTTTAGACTTAAACGAGCTAAAGCTGAACACATCGGTTTTACAGTATGCACGTGATACTCGTCAAAACTTTTTCTCTTATAACTGCACGAAAAGCATGTATTCTTGCTTAATACAACGAAACAAGCTGTTTTAGACCGAAACGAGCTAAATCACAACACAAAGGTTTTACAAGTGTTCCTCTGATACGCGTCAAAACTTTTTCTCTTATAACTGCGCGAAAAGCATGTATTCTTGCTTAATACAACGAAACAAGCTGTCTTAGACCGAAATGAGCTAAATCACAACACATCGGTTTTACAAGTGTCTCTCTGATACGCGTCAAAACTTTTTCTCTTATAACTGCGCGAAAAGCATGTATTCTTGCTTAATACAACGAAACAAGCTGTCTTAGACCGAAATGAGCTAAATCACAACACATCGGTTTTACAAGTGTCTCTCTGATACGCGTCAAAACTTTTTCTCCTATAACTGCGCGAAAAGCATGTATTCTTGCTTAATACAACGAAACAAGCTGTTTTAGACCGAAACGAGCTAAATCACAACACAAAGGTTTTACAAGTGTTCCTCTGATACGCGTCAAAACTTTTTCTCTTACAACTGCGCGAAAAGCATGTATTCTTGCTTAATACAACGAAACAAGCTGTTTTAGACCGAAATGAGCTAAATCACAACACATCGGTTTTACAAGTGTTCCTCTGATACGCGTCAAAACTTTTTCTCTTATAACTGCGCGAAAAGCATGTATTCTTGCTTAATACAGCGAAACAAGCTGTTTTAAACCGAAACGAGCTAAATCACAACACAAAGGTTTTACAAGTGTTCCTCTGATAGGCGTCAAAACTTTTTCTCTTATAACTGCGCGAAAAGCATGTATTCTTGCTTAATACAGCGAAACAAGCTGTTTTAGACCGAAACGAGCTAAATCACAACACATCGGTATTACAAGTGTTCCACATGATACTCGTCAAAACTTTTTCTCTTATAACTGCGCGAAAAGCATGTATTCGTGCTTAATACAACGAAACAAGCTGTTTTAGACCGAAACGAGCTAAATCTGAACACATCGGTATTACAAGTATCCACGTGATACTCGTCAAAACTTTTTCTCTTATAACATCGCGAAAAGCATGTATTCTTGCTTAATACAACGAAACAAGCTGTTTTAGACCGAAACGAGCTAAATCACAACACATCGGTTTTACAAGTGTCTCTGATACGCGTCAAAACTTTTTCTTCTATAACTGCGCGTAAAGCATGTATTCGTGCTTAATACAACGAAACAAGCTGTTTTAGACCGAAACTAGCTAAATCTGAACACATCGGTTATACAAGTGTTCCTCTGATACGCGTCAAAACTTTTTCTCTTATAACTGCGCGAAAAGCATGTATTCTTGCTTAATACAGCGAAACAAGCTGTTTTAGACCGAAACGAGCTAAATCACAACACATCGGTTTTACAAGTTTTCCTCTGAGACGCGTCAAAAATTTTTCTCTTATAACTGCGCGAAAAGCATGTATTCGTGCTTAATACAACGAAACAAGCTGTTTTAGACCGAAACGAGTTAAATCTGAACACATCGGTTTTACAAGTATCCACGTGATACTCGTCAAAACTTTTTCTCTTATAACTGCGCGAAAAGCATGTATTCGTGCTTAATACAACGAAACAAGCTGTTTTAGATCGAAACGAGCTAAATCTGAACACATCGGTTTTACAAGTGTCCATGTGATACGCGTCAAAACTTTTTCTCTTATAACTGCGCGTAAAGCATGTGTTCGTGCTTAATACAACGAAACAAGCTGTTTTAGTCCGAAAAGAGTTAAATCTGAACACAACGGTTTTACAAGTGTTCCTCTGATACGCGTCAAAACTTTTTCTCTTATAACTGCGCGAAAAGCATGTATTCTTGCTTAATACAACGAAACAAGCTGTTTTAGACCGAAACGAGCCAAATCACAACACATCGGTATTACAAGTGTTCCACGTGATACTCGTCAAAACTTTTTCTCTTATAACTGCGCGAAAAGCATGTATTCGTGCTTAATACAACGAAATAAGCTATTTTAGACCGAAACGAGCTAAATCTGAACACATCGGTTTTACAAGTGTCCCTGTGACACACGGCAAAACTGTTTCTCTTATAACTGCGCGAAAAGCATGTATTCTTGCTTAATACAGCGAAACAAGCTGTTTTAGACCGAAACGAGCTAAATCACAACACATCGGTACTACAAGTGTTCCACGTGATACTCGTCAAAAAGTTTTCTCTTATAACTGCGCGAAAAGCATGTATTCGTGCTTACTACAACGAAACAAGGTGTTTTAGACTTAAACGAGCTAAAGCTGAACACATCGGTTTTACAAGTATGCACGTGATACTCGTCAAAACTTTTTCTCTTATAACTGCACGAAAAGCATGTATTCTTGCCTAATACAACGAAACAAGCTGTTTTAGACCGAAACGAGCTAAATCACAACACAAAGGTTTTACAAGTGTTCCTCTGATACGCGTCAAAACTTTTTCTCTTATAACTGCGCGAAAAGCATGTATTCTTGCTTAATACAACGAAACAAGCTGTCTTAGACCGAAATGAGCTAAATCACAACACATCGGTTTTACAAGTGTCTGATACGCGTCAAAACTTTTTCTCTTATAACTGCGCGAAAAGCATGTATTCTTGCTTAATACAACGAAACAAGCTGTTTTAGACCGAAACGAGCTAAATCACAACACAAAGGTTTTACAAGTGTTCCTCTGATACGCGTCAAAACTTTTTCTCTTACAACTGCGCGAAAAGCATGTATTCTTGCTTAATACAACGAAACAAGCTGTTTTAGACCGAAATGAGCTAAATCACAACACATCGGTTTTACAAGTGTTCCTCTGATACGCGTCAAAACTTTTTCTCTTATAACTGCGCGAAAAGCATGTATTCTTGCTTAATACAGCGAAACAAGCTGTTTTAAACCGAAACGAGCTAAATCACAACACATCGGTATTACAAGTGTTCCACGTGATACTCGTCAAAACTTTTTCTCTTATAACTGCGCGAAAAGCATGTATTCGTGCTTAATACAACGAAACAAGCTGTTTTAGACCGAAACGAGCTAAATCTGAACACATCGGTTTTACAAGTATCCACGTGATACTCGTCAAAACTTTTTCTCTTATAACTGCGCGAAAAGCATGTATTCTTGCTTAATACAGCGAAACAAGCTGTTTTAGACCGAAACGAGCTAAATCACAACACATCGGTTTTACAAGTGTTCCTCTGATACGCGTCAAAACTTTTTCTCTGATAACTGCGCGAAAAGCATGTATTCTTGTTTAATACAGCGAAACAAGCTGTTTTAGACCGAAATGAGCTAAATCACAACACATCGGTTTTACAAGTGTTCCTCTGATACGCGTCAAAACTTTTTCTCTTATAACTGCGCGAAAAGCACGTATTCTTGCTTAATACAGCGAAACAAGCTGTTTTAGACCGAAACGAGCTAAATCACAACACATCGGTTTTACAAGTGTTCCTCTGATACGCGTCAAAACTTTTTCTCTTATAACTGCGCGAAAAGCATGTATTCTTGCTTAATACAGCGAAACAAGCTGTTTTAGACCGAAACGAGCTAAATCACAACACATCGGTTTTACAAGTGTTCCTCTGATACGCGTCAAAACTTTTTCTCTTATAACTGCGCGAAAAGCATGTATTCTTGCTTAATACAACGAAACAAGCTGTTTTAGACCGAAACGAGCCAAATCACAAACACATCGGTATTACAAGTGTTCCACGTGATACTCGTCAAAACTTTTTCTCTTATAACTGCGCGAAAAGCATGTATTCTTGCTTAATACAGCGAAACAAGCTGTTTTAGACCGAAATGAGCTAAATCACAACACATCGGTTTTACAAGTGTTCCTCTGATACGCGTCAAAACGTTTTCTCTTATAACTGCGCGAAAAGCATGTATTCTTGCTTAATACAGCCAAACAAGCTGTTTTAGACCGAAACGAGCTAAATCACAACACATCGGTTTTACAAGTGTTCCTCTGATACGCGTCAAAACTTTTTCTCTTATAACTGCGCGAAAAGCATGTATTCTTGCTTAATACAGCGAAACAAGCTGTTTTAGACCGAAACGAGCTAAATCACAACACATCGGTTTTACAAGTGTTCCTCTGATACGCGTCAAAACTTTTTCTCTTATAGCTGCGCGAAAAGCATGTATTCTTCTTAATACAGCGAAACAAGCTGTTTTAGACCGAAATGAGCTAAATCACAACACATCGGTTTTACAAGTGTTCCTCTGATACGCGTCAAAACTTTTTCTCTTATAACTGCGCGAAAAGCACGTATTCTTGCTTAATACAGCGAAACAAGCTGTTTTAGACCGAAACGAGCTAAATCACAACACATCGGTATTACAAGTGTTCCACGTGATACTCGTCAAAACTTTTTCTCTTATAACTGCGCGAAAAGCATGTATTCGTGCTTAATGCAACGAAACAAGCTGTTTTAGACCGAAATGAGCTAAATCTGAACACATCGGTATTACAAGTATCCACGTGATACTCGTCAAAACTTTTTCTCTTATAACATCGCGAAAAGCATGTATTCTTGCTTAATACAACGAAACAAGCTGTTTTAGACCGAAACGAGCTAAATCTGAACACATCGGTTTTACAAGTGTTCCTCTGATACGCGTCAAAACTTTTTCTCTTATAACTGCGCGAAAAGCATGTATTCTTGCTTAATACAACGAAACAAGCTGTTTTAGACCGAAATGAGCTAAATCACAACACATCGGTTTTACAAGTGTCTCTCTGATACGCGTCAAAACTTTTTCTCTTATAACTGCGCGAAAAGCATGTATTCTTGCTTAATACAACGAAACAAGCTGTTTTAGACCGAAACGAGCTAAATCACAACACAAAGGTTTTACAAGTGTTCCTCTGATACGCGTCAAAACTTTTTCTCTTATAACTGCGCGAAAAGCATGTATTCTTGCTTAATACAACGAAACAAGCTGTTTTAGACCGAAACGAGCTAAATCTGAACACATCGGTTTTACAACTGTCCCTGTGACACGCGTCAAAACTTTTTCTCTTATAACTGCGCGAAAAGCATGTATTCTTGCTTAATACAGCGAAACAAGTTGTTTTAGACCGAAATGAGCTAAATCACAACATATCGGTTTTACAAATGTTCCTCTGATACGCGTCAAAACTTTTTTCTCTTATAACTGCGCGAAAAGCATGTATTCGTGCTTAGTCCAACGAAACAAGCTGTTTTAGACCGAAACGAGGTAAATCTGAACACATCGGTTTTACAGGTGTCCTTGTGACATGACTTTAAAACTTTTTTTCTTATAACTGCGCGAAAAGCATGTATTCCTGCTTAATACAGCGAAACAAGCTGTTTTAGACCAAAACGAGCTAAATCACAACACATCGGTTTTACAAGTGTTCCTCTGATATGCGTCAAATCTTTTTCTCTTGTAACTGCGCGAAAAGCATGTATTCTTGCTTAATACAGCGAAACAAGCTGTTTTAGACCGAAACGAGCGAAATCACAACACATCGGTATTACAAGTGTTCCACGTGATACTCGTCGAAAATTTTTCTCTTATAACTGCGCGAAAAGCATGTATTCGTGCTTAATACAACGAAACAAGCTGTTTTAGACCGAAACGAGCTAAATCTGAACACATCGGTTTTACAAGTATCCACGTGATACTCGTCAAAACTTTTTCTCTTATAACTGCGCGAAAAGCATGTATTCTTGCTTAATACAACGAAACAAGCTGTTTTAGACCGAAATGAGCTAAATCACAACACATCGGTTTTACAAGTGTCTCTCTAATACGCGTCAAAACTTTTTCTCTTATAACTGCGCGAAAAGCATGTATTCTTGCTTAATACAGCGAAACAAGCTGTTTTAAACCGAAACGAGCGAAATCACAACACATCGGTATTACAAGTGTTCCACGTGATACTCGTCAAAAATTTTTCTCTTATAACTGCGCGAAAAGCATGTATTCGTGCTTAATACAACGAAACAAGCTGTTTTAGACAGAAACGAGCTAAATCTGAACACATCGGTTTTACAAGTATCCACGTGATACTCGTCAAAACTTTTTCTCTTATAACTGCGCGAAAAGCATGTATTCTTGCTTAATACAACGAAACAAGCTGTTTTAGACCGAAATGAGCTAAATCACAACACATCGGTTTTACAAGTGTCTCTCTAATACGCGTCAAAACGTTTTCTCTTATAACTTGCTCGAAAAGCATGTATTCTTGCTTAATACAGCGAAACAAGCTGTTTTAGACCGAAACGAGCTAAATCACAACACAAAGGTTTTACAAGTGTTCCTCTGATACGCGTCAAAACTTTTTCTCTTATAACTGCGCGAAAAGCATGTATTCTTGCCTAATACAACGAAACAAGCTGTTTTAGACCGAAATGAGCTAAATCACAACACATCGGTTTTACAAGTGTCTCTCTGATACGCGTCAAAACTTTTTCTCTTATAACTGCGCGAAAAGCATGTATTCTTGCTTAATACAACGAAACAAGCTGTTTTAGACCGAAACGAGCTAAATCACAACACAAAGGTTTTACAAGTGTTCCTCTGATACGCGTCAAAACTTTTTCTCTTATAACTGCGCGAAAAGCATGTATTCTTGCTTAATACAACGAAACAAGCTGTTTTAGACCGAAACGAGCTAAATCGCAACACATCGGTTTTACAAGTGTTCCTCTGATACGCGTCTAAACTTTTTCTCTTATAACTGCGCGAAAAGCATGTATTCGTGCTTAATACAACGAAACAAGCTGTTTTAGACCGAAACGAGCTAAATCTGAACACATCGGTTTTACAACTGTCCCTGTGACATGCGTCAAAACTTTTTTCTCTTATAACTGCGCTAAAAGCATGTATTCTTGCTTAATACAGCGAAACAACTTGTTTTAGACCGAAATGAGCTAAATCACAACATATCGGTTTTACAAATGTTCCTCTGATACGCGTCAAAACTTTTTTCTCTTATAACTGCGCGAAAAGCATGTATTCGTGCTTAGTCCAACGAAACAAGCTGTTTTAGACCGAAACGAGGTAAATCTGAACACATCGGTTTTACAAGTGTCCTTGTGACATGACTTTAAAACTTTTTTTCTTATAACTGCGCGAAAAGCATGTATTCCTGCTTAATACAGCGAAACAAGCTGTTTTAGACCAAAACGAGCTAAATCACAACACATCGGTTTTACAAGTGTTCCTCTGATATGCGTCAAATCTTTTTCTCTTATAACTGCGCGAAAAGCATGTATTCTTGCTTAATACAGCGCAACAAGCTGTTTTAGACCGAAACGAGCGAAATCACAACACATCGGTATTACAAGTGTTCCACGTGATACTCGTCAAAAATTTTTCTCTTATAACTGCGCGAAAAGCATGTATTCGTGCTTAATACAACGAAACAAGCTGTTTTAGACCGAAACGAGCTAAATCTGAACACATCGGTTTTACAAGTATCCACGTGATACTCGTCAAAACTTTTTCTCTTATAACTGCGCGAAAAGCATGTATTCTTGCTTAATACAGCGAAACAAGCTGTTTTAGACCGAAACGAGCTAAATCACAACACATCGGTTTTACAAGTGTTCCTCTGATACGCGTCAAAACTTTTTCTCCTATAACTGCGCGAAAAGCATGTATTCTTGCTTAATACAGAGAAACAAGCTGTTTTAGACCGAAACGAGCTAAATCACAACACATCGGTTTTACAAGTGTTCCTCTGATACGCGTCAAAACTTTTTCTCTTATAACTGCGCGAAAAGCATGTATTCTTGCTTAATACAGCGAAACAAGCTGTTTTAGACCGAAATGAGCTAAATCACAACACATCGGTTTTACAAGTGTTCCTCTGATACGCGTCAAAACTTTTTCTCTTATAACTGCGCGAAAAGCATGTATTCTTGCTTAATACAGCGAAACAAGCTGTTTTAGACCGAAACGAGCTAAATCACAACACATCGGTATTACAAGTGTTCCACGTGATACTCGTCAAAACTTTTTCTCTTATAACTGCGCGAAAAGCATGTATTCGTGCTTAATGCAACGAAACAAGCTGTTTTAGACCGAAATGAGCTAAATCTGAACACATCGGTATTACAAGTATCCACGTGATACTCGTCAAAACTTTTTCTCTTATAACATCGCGAAAAGCATGTATTCTTGCTTAATACAACGAAACAAGCTGTTTTAGACCGAAACGAGCTAAATCTGAACACATCGGTTTTACAAGTGTTCCTCTGATACGCGTCAAAACTTTTTCTCTTATAACTGCGCGAAAAGCATGTATTCTTGCTTAATACAACGAAACAAGCTGTTTTAGACCGAAATGAGCTAAATCACAACACATCGGTTTTACAAGTGTCTCTCTGATACGCGTCAAAACTTTTTCTCTTATAACTGCGCGAAAAGCATGTATTCTTGCTTAATACAACGAAACAAGCTGTTTTAGACCGAAACGAGCTAAATCACAACACAAAGGTTTTACAAGTGTTCCTCTGATACGCGTCAAAACTTTTTCTCTTATAACTGCACGAAAAGCATGTATTCTTGCTTAATACAACGAAACAAGCTGTTTTAGACCGAAACGAGCTAAATCACAACATATCGGTTTTACAAATGTTCCTCTGATACGCGTCAAAACTTTTTTCTCTTATAACTGCGCGAAAAGCATGTATTCGTGCTTAGTTTAACGAAACAAGCTGTTTTAGACCGAAACGAGGTAAATCTGAACACATCGGTTTTACAAGTGTCCTTGTGACATGACTTTAAAACTTTTTTTCTTATAACTGCGCGAAAAGCATGTCTTCCTGCTTAATACAGCGAAACAAGCTGTTTAAGACCAAAACGAGCTAAATCACAACACATCGGTTTTACAAGTGTTCCTCTGATATGCGTCAAATCTTTTTCTCTTATAACTGCGCGAAAAGCATGTATTCTTGCTTAATACAGCGAAACAAGCTGTTTTAGACCGAAACGAGCGAAATCACAACACATCGGTATTACAAGTGTTCCACGTGATACTCGTCAAAAATTTTTCTCTTTTAACTGCGCGAAAAGCATGTATTCGTGCTTAATACTACGAAACTAGCTGTTTTAGACCGAAACGAGCTAAATCTGAACACATCGGTTTTACAAGTATCCACGTGATACTCGTCAAAACTTTTTCTCTTATAACTGCGCGAAAAGCATGTATTCTTGCTTAATACAACGAAACAAGCTGTTTTAGACCGAAATGAGCTAAATCACAACACATCGGTTTTACAAGTGTCTCTCTAATACGCGTCAAAACGTTTTCTCTTATAACTTGCTCGAAAAGCATGTATTCTTGCTTAATACAGCGAAACAAGCTGTTTTAGACCGAAACGAGCTAAATCACAACACAAAGGTTTTACAAGTGTTCCTCTGATACGCGTCAAAACTTTTTCTCTTATAACTGCGCGAAAAGCATGTATTCTTGCCTAATACAACGAAACAAGCTGTTTTAGACCGAAATGAGCTAAATCACAACACATCGGTTTTACAAGTGTCTCTCTGATACGCGTCAAAACTTTTTCTCTTATAACTGCGCGAAAAGCATGTATTCTTGCTTAATACAACGAAACAAGCTGTTTTAGACCGAAACGAGCTAAATCACAACACAAAGGTTTTACAAGTGTTCCTCTGATACGCGTCAAAACTTTTTCTCTTATAACTGCGCGAAAAGCATGTATTCTTGCTTAATACAACGAAACAAGCTGTTTTAGACCGAAACGAGCTAAATCGCAACACATCGGTTTTACAAGTGTTCCTCTGATACGCGTCTAAACTTTTTCTCTTATAACTGCGCGAAAAGCATGTATTCGTGCTTAATACAACGAAACAAGCTGTTTTAGACCGAAACGAGCTAAATCTGAACACATCGGTTTTACAACTGTCCCTGTGACATGCGTCAAAACTTTTTCTCTTATAACTGCGCTAAAAGCATGTATTCTTGCTTAATACAGCGAAACAAGTTGTTTTAGACCGAAATGAGCTAAATCACAACATATCGGTTTTACAAATGTTCCTCTGATACGCGTCAAAACTTTTTTCTCTTATAACTGCGCGAAAAGCATGTATTCGTGCTTAGTCCAACGAAACAAGCTGTTTTAGACCGAAACGAGGTAAATCTGAACACATCGGTTTTACAAGTGTCCTTGTGACATGACTTTAAAACTTTTTTTCTTATAACTGCGCGAAAAGCATGTATTCCTGCTTAATACAGCGAAACAAGCTGTTTTAGACCAAAACGAGCTAAATCACAACACATCGGTTTTACAAGTGTTCCTCTGATATGCGTCAAATCTTTTTCTCTTATAACTGCGCGAAAAGCATGTATTCTTGCTTAATACAGCGCAACAAGCTGTTTTAGACCGAAACGAGCGAAATCACAACACATCGGTATTACAAGTGTTCCACGTGATACTCGTCAAAAATTTTTCTCTTATAACTGCGCGAAAAGCATGTATTCGTGCTTAATACAACGAAACAAGCTGTTTTAGACCGAAACGAGCTAAATCTGAACACATCGGTTTTACAAGTATCCACGTGATACTCGTCAAAACTTTTTCTCTTATAACTGCGCGAAAAGCATGTATTCTTGCTTAATACAGCGAAACAAGCTGTTTTAGACCGAAACGAGCTAAATCACAACACATCGGTTTTACAAGTGTTCCTCTGATACGCGTCAAAACTTTTTCTCCTATAACTGCGCGAAAAGCATGTATTCTTGCTTAATACAGAGAAACAAGCTGTTTTAGACCGAAACGAGCTAAATCACAACACATCGGTTTTACAAGTGTTCCTCTGATACGCGTCAAAACTTTTTCTCTTATAACTGCGCGAAAAGCATGTATTCTTGCTTAATACAGCGAAACAAGCTGTTTTAGACCGAAATGAGCTAAATCACAACACATCGGTTTTACAAGTGTTCCTCTGATACGCGTCAAAACTTTTTCTCTTATAACTGCGCGAAAAGCATGTATTCTTGCTTAATACAGCGAAACAAGCTGTTTTAGACCGAAACGAGCTAAATCACAACACATCGGTATTACAAGTGTTCCACGTGATACTCGTCAAAACTTTTTCTCTTATAACTGCGCGAAAAGCATGTATTCGTGCTTAATGCAACGAAACAAGCTGTTTTAGACCGAAATGAGCTAAATCTGAACACATCGGTATTACAAGTATCCACGTGATACTCGTCAAAACTTTTTCTCTTATAACATCGCGAAAAGCATGTATTCTTGCTTAATACAACGAAACAAGCTGTTTTAGACCGAAACGAGCTAAATCTGAACACATCGGTTTTACAAGTGTTCCTCTGATACGCGTCAAAACTTTTTCTCTTATAACTGCGCGAAAAGCATGTATTCTTGCTTAATACAACGAAACAAGCTGTTTTAGACCGAAATGAGCTAAATCACAACACATCGGTTTTACAAGTGTCTCTCTGATACGCGTCAAAACTTTTTCTCTTATAACTGCGCGAAAAGCATGTATTCTTGCTTAATACAACGAAACAAGCTGTTTTAGACCGAAACGAGCTAAATCACAACACAAAGGTTTTACAAGTGTTCCTCTGATACGCGTCAAAACTTTTTCTCTTATAACTGCGCGAAAAGCATGTATTCTTGCTTAATACAACGAAACAAGCTGTTTTAGACCGAAACGAGCTAAATCTGAACACATCGGTTTTACAAATGTTCCTCTGATACGCGTCAAAACTTTTTTCTCTTATAACTGCGCGAAAAGCATGTATTCGTGCTTAGTTTAACGAAACAAGCTGTTTTAGACCGAAACGAGGTAAATCTGAACACATCGGTTTTACAAGTGTCCTTGTGACATGACTTTAAAACTTTTTTTCTTATAACTGCGCGAAAAGCATGTCTTCCTGCTTAATACAGCGAAACAAGCTGTTTAAGACCAAAACGAGCTAAATCACAACACATCGGTTTTACAAGTGTTCCTCTGATATGCGTCAAATCTTTTTCTCTTATAACTGCGCGAAAAGCATGTATTCTTGCTTAATACAGCGAAACAAGCTGTTTTAGACCGAAACGAGCGAAATCACAACACATCGGTATTACAAGTGTTCCACGTGATACTCGTCAAAAATTTTTCTCTTTTAACTGCGCGAAAAGCATGTATTCGTGCTTAATACTACGAAACTAGCTGTTTTAGACCGAAACGAGCTAAATCTGAACACATCGGTTTTACAAGTATCCACGTGATACTCGTCAAAACTTTTTCTCTTATAACTGCGCGAAAAGCATGTATTCTTGCTTAATACAACGAAACAAGCTGTTTTAGACCGAAATGAGCTAAATCACAACACATCGGTTTTACAAGTGTCTCTCTAATACGCGTCAAAACGTTTTCTCTTATAACTTGCTCGAAAAGCATGTATTCTTGCTTAATACAGCGAAACAAGCTGTTTTAGACCGAAACGAGCTAAATCACAACACAAAGGTTTTACAAGTGTTCCTCTGATACGCGTCAAAACGTTTTCTCTTATAACTGCGCGAAAAGCATGTATTCTTGCCTAATACAACGAAACAAGCTGTTTTAGACCGAAATGAGCTAAATCACAACACATCGGTTTTACAAGTGTCTCTCTGATACGCGTCAAAACTTTTTCTCTTATAACTGCGCGAAAAGCATGTATTCTTGCTTAATACAACGAAACAAGCTGTTTTAGACCGAAACGAGCTAAATCACAACACAAAGGTTTTACAAGTGTTCCTCTGATACGCGTCAAAACTTTTTCTCTTATAACTGCGCGAAAAGCATGTATTCTTGCTTAATACAACGAAACAAGCTGTTTTAGACCGAAACGAGCTAAATCGCAACACATCGGTTTTACAAGTGTTCCTCTGATACGCGTCTAAACTTTTTCTCTTATAACTGCGCGAAAAGCATGTATTCGTGCTTAATACAACGAAACAAGCTGTTTTAGACCGAAACGAGCTAAATCTGAACACATCGGTTTTACAACTGTCCATGTGACACGCGTCAAAACTTTTTCTCTTATAACTGCGCTAAAAGCATGTATTCTTGCTTAATACAGCGAAACAAGTTGTTTTAGACCGAAATGAGCTAAATCACAACATATCGGTTTTACAAATGTTCCTCTGATACGCGTCAAAACTTTTTTCTCTTATAACTGCGCGAAAAGCATGTATTCGTGCTTAGTCCAACGAAACAAGCTGTTTTAGACCGAAACGAGGTAAATCTGAACACATCGGTTTTACAAGTGTCCTTGTGACATGACTTTAAAACTTTTTTTCTTATAACTGCGCGAAAAGCATGTATTCCTGCTTAATACAGCGAAACAAGCTGTTTTAGACCAAATCGAGCTAAATCACAACACATCGGTTTTACAAGTGTTCCTCTGATATGCGTCAAATCTTTTTCTCTTATAACTGCGCGAAAAGCATGTATTCTTGCTTAATACAGCGAAACAAGCTGTTTTAGACCGAAACGAGCGAAACCACAACACATAGGTATTACAAGTGTTCCACGTGATACTCGTCAAAAATTTTTCTCTTATAACTGCGCGAAAAGCATGTATTCGTGCTTAATACAACGAAACAAGCTGTTTTAGACCGAAACGAGCTAAATCTGAACACATCGGTTTTACAAGTATCCACGTGATACTCGTCAAAACTTTTTCTCTTATAACTGCGCGAAAAGCATGTATTCTTGCTTAATACAGCGAAACAAGCTGTTTTAGACCGAAACGAGCTAAATCACAACACATCGGTTTTACAAGTGTTCCTCTGATACGCGTCAAAACTTTTTCTCTTATAACTGCGCGAAAAGCATGTATTCTTGCTTAATACAGAGAAACAAGCTGTTTTAGACCGAAACGAGCTAAATCACAACACATCGGTTTTACAAGTGTTCCTCTGATACGCGTCAAAACTTTTTCTCTTATAACTGCGCGAAAAGCATGTATTCTTGCTTAATACAGCGAAACAAGCTGTTTTAGACCGAAATGAGCTAAATCACAACACATCGGTTTTACAAGTGTTCCTCTGATACGCGTCAAAACTTTTTCCCTTATAACTGCGCGAAAAGCATGTATTCTTGCCTAATACAGCGAAACAAGCTGTTTTAGACCGAAACGAGCTAAATCACAACACATCGGTATTACAAGTGTTCCACGTGATACTCGTCAAAACTTTTTCTCTTATAACTGCGCGAAAAGCATGTATTCGTGCTTAATGCAACGAAACAAGCTGTTTTAGACCGAAATGAGCTAAATCTGAACACATCGGTATTACAAGTATCCACGTGATACTCGTCAAAACTTTTTCTCTTATAACATCGCGAAAAGCATGTATTCTTGCTTAATACAACGAAACAAGCTGTTTTAGACCGAAACGAGCTAAATCTGAACACATCGGTTTTACAAGTGTTCCTCTGATACGCGTCAAAACTTTTTCTCTTATAACTGCGCGAAAAGCATGTATTCTTGCTTAATACAACGAAACAAGCTGTTTTAGACCGAAATGAGCTAAATCACAACACATCGGTTTTACAAGTGTCTCTCTGATACGCGTCAAAACTTTTTCTCTTATAACTGCGCGAAAAGCATGTATTCTTGCTTAATACAACGAAACAAGCTGTTTTAGACCGAAACGAGCTAAATCACAACACAAAGGTTTTACAAGTGTTCCTCTGATACGCGTCAAAACTTTTTCTCTTATAACTGCGCGAAAAGCATGTATTCTTGCTTAATACAACGAAACAAGCTGTTTTAGACCGAAACGAGCTAAATCTGAACACATCGGTTTTACAACTGTCCCTGTGACACGCGTCAAAACTTTTTCTCTTATAACTGCGCGAAAAGCATGTATTCTTGCTTAATACAGCGAAACAAGTTGTTTTAGACCGAAATGAGCTAAATCACAACATATCGGTTTTACAAATGTTCCTCTGATACGCGTCAAAACTTTTTTCTCTTATAACTGCGCGAAAAGCATGTATTCGTGCTTAGTTTAACGAAACAAGCTGTTTTAGACCGAAACGAGGTAAATCTGAACACATCGGTTTTACAAGTGTCCTTGTGACATGACTTTAAAACTTTTTTTCTTATAACTGCGCGAAAAGCATGTATTCCTGCTTAATACAGCGAAACAAGCTGTTTTAGACCAAAACGAGCTAAATCACAACACATCGGTTTTACAAGTGTTCCTCTGATATGCGTTAAATCTTTTTCTTTCTCTTATAACTGCGCGAAAAGCATGTATTCTTGCTTAATACAGCGAAACAAGCTGTTTTAGACCGAAACGAGCGAAATCACAACACATAGGTATTACAAGTGTTCCACGTGATACTCGTCAAAAATTTTTCTCTTATAACTGCGCGAAAAGCATGTATTCGTGCTTAATACAACGAAACAAGCTGTTTTAGACCGAAACGAGCTAAATCTGAACACATCGGTTTTACAAGTATCCACGTGATACTCGTCAAAACTTTTTCTCTTATAACTGCGCGAAAAGCATGTATTCTTGCTTAATACAACGAAACAAGCTGTTTTAGACCGATATGAGCTAAATCACAACACATCGGTTTTACAAGTGTTCCTCTGATACGCGTCAAAACTTTTTCTCTTATAACTGCGCGAAAAGCATGTATTCTTGCTTAATACAGAGAAACAAGCTGTTTTAGACCGAAACGAGCTAAATCACAACACATCGGTTTTACAAGTGTCTCTCTGATACGCGTCAAAACTTTTTCTCTTATAACTGCGCGAAAAGCATGTATTCTTGCTTAATACAACGAAACAAGCTGTTTTAGACCGAAACGAGCTAAATCACAACACAAAGGTTTTACAAGTGTTCCTCTGATACGCGTCAAAACTTTTTCTCTTATAACTGCGCGAAAAGCATGTATTCTTGCTTAATACAACGAAACAAGCTGTTTTAGACCGAAACGAGCTAAATCGCAACACATCGGTTTTACAAGTGTTCCTCTGATACGCGTCTAAACTTTTTCTCTTATAACTGCGCGAAAAGCATGTATTCGTGCTTAATACAACGAAACAAGCTGTTTTAGACCGAAACGAGCTAAATCTGAACACATCGGTATTACAAGTATCCACGTGATACTCGTCAAAACTTTTTCTCTTATAACATCGCGAAAAGCATGTATTCTTGCTTAATACAACGAAACAAGCTGTTTTAGACCGAAACGAGCTAAATCTGAACACATCGGTTTTACAAGTGTTCCTCTGATACGCGTCAAAACTTTTTCTCTTATAACTGCGCGAAAAGCATGTATTCTTGCTTAATACAACGAAACAAGCTGTTTTAGACCGAAATGAGCTAAATCACAACACATCGGTTTTACAAGTGTCTCTCTGATACGCGTCAAAACTTTTTCTCTTATAACTGCGCGAAAAGCATGTATTCTTGCTTAATACAACGAAACAAGCTGTTTTAGACCGAAACGAGCTAAATCACAACACAAAGGTTTTACAAGTGTTCCTCTGATACGCGTCAAAACTTTTTCTCTTATAACTGCGCGAAAAGCATGTATTCTTGCTTAATACAACGAAACAAGCTGTTTTAGACCGAAACGAGCTAAATCTGAACACATCGGTTTTACAACTGTCCCTGTGACACGCGTCAAAACTTTTTCTCTTATAACTGCGCGAAAAGCATGTATTCTTGCTTAATACAGCGAAACAAGTTGTTTTAGACCGAAATGAGCTAAATCACAACATATCGGTTTTACAAATGTTCCTCTGATACGCGTCAAAACTTTTTTCTCTTATAACTGCGCGAAAAGCATGTATTCGTGCTTAGTTTAACGAAACAAGCTGTTTTAGACCGAAACGAGGTAAATCTGAACACATCGGTTTTACAAGTGTCCTTGTGACATGACTTTAAAACTTTTTTTCTTATAACTGCGCGAAAAGCATGTATTCCTGCTTAATACAGCGAAACAAGCTGTTTTAGACCAAAACGAGCTAAATCACAACACATCGGTTTTACAAGTGTCTCTCTAATACGCGTCAAAACTTTTTCTCTTATAACTGCGCGAAAAGCATGTATTCTTGCTTAATACAGCGAAACAAGCTGTTTTAGACCGAAACGAGCTAAATCACAACACAAAGGTTTTACAAGTGTTCCTCTGATACGCGTCAAAACTTTTTCTCTTATAACTGCGCGAAAAGCATGTATTCTTGCTTAATACAACGAAACAAGCTGTTTTAGACCGAAATGAGCTAAATCACAACACATCGGTTTTACAAGTGTCTCTCTGATACGCGTCAAAACTTTTTCTCTTATAACTGCGCGAAAAGCATGTATTCTTGCTTAATACAACGAAACAAGCTGTTTTAGACCGAAACGAGCTAAATCACAACACAAAGGTTTTACAAGTGTTCCTCTGATACGCGTCAAAACTTTTTCTCTTATAACTGCGCGAAAAGCATGTATTCTTGCTTAATACAACGAAACAAGCTGTTTTAGACCGAAACGAGCTAAATCGCAACACATCGGTATTACAAGTGTTCCACGTAATACTCGTCAAAAATTTTTCTCTTATAACTGCGCGAAAAGCATGTATTCGTGCTTAATACAACGAAACAAGCTGTTTTAGACCGAAACGAGCTAAATCTGAACACATCGGTTTTACAAGTATCCACGTGATACTCGTCAAAACTTTTTCTCTTATAACTGCGCGAAAAGCATGTATTCTTGCTTAATACAACGAAACAAGCTGTTTTAGACCGAAATGAGCTAAATCACAACACATCGGTTTTACAAGTGTCTCTCTAATACGCGTCAAAACTTTTTCTCTTATAACTGCGCGAAAAGCATGTATTCTTGCTTAATACAGCGAAACAAGCTGTTTTAGACCGAAACGAGCTAAATCACAACACAAAGGTTTTACAAGTGTTCCTCTGATACGCGTCAAAACTTTTTCTCTTATAACTGCGCGAAAAGCATGTATTCTTGCTTAATACAACGAAACAAGCTGTTTTAGACCGAAATGAGATAAATCACAACACATCGGTTTTACAAGTGTCTCTCTGATACGCGTCAAAACTTTTTCTCTTATAACTGCGCGAAAAGCATGTATTCGTGCTTAATACAACGAAACAAGCTGTTTTAGACCAAAACGAGCTAGATCTGAACACATCAGTTTTACAAGTGTACATGTGATACGCGTCAAAACTTTTTCTCTTATAACTGCGCGAAAAGCACGTGTTCTTGCTTATTACAGCGAAACAAGATGTTTTAGACCGAAACGAGCTAAATCACAACACCTCGGTTTTACAAGTGTTCCTCTGAAACGCGTCAAAACGTTTTCTTCTATAACTGCGCGTAAAGCATGTATTCGTGCTTAATACAACGAAACAAGCTGTTTTAGACCGAAACGAGCTAAATCACAACACATCGGTTTTACAAGTGTTCCTCTGATACGCGTCTAAACTTTTTCTCTTATAACTGCGCAAAAAGCATGTATTCGTGCTTAATACAACGAAACAAGCTGTTTTAGACCGAAACGAGCTAAATCTGAACACATCGGTTTTACAAGTGTCCCTGTGACACGCGTCAAAACTTTTTCTCTTATAACTGCGCGAAAAGCATGTATTCTTGCTTAATACAGCGAAACAAGCTGTTTTAGACCGAAACGAGGTAAATCTGAACACATCGGTTTTACAAGTGTCCTTGTGACGTGCCTTTAAAACTTTTTCTCTTATAACTGCGCGAAAAGCATGTATTCTTGCTTAATACAGCGAAACAAGCTGTTTTAGACCGAAACGAGCTAAATCACAACACATCGGTTTTTGCAAGTGTTCCTCTGATACGCGTCAACTCTTTTTCTCTTATAACTGCGCGAAAAGCATGTATTCGTGCTTAGTCCAACGAAACAAGCTGTTTTAGACCGAAACGAGGTAAATCTGAACACATCGGTTTTACAAGTGTGCCTGAGACATGCCTTTAAAACTTTTTCTCTTATCACTGCGCGAAAAGCATGTATTCTTGCTTAATACAGCGAAACAAGCTGTTTTAGACCGAAACGAGCTAAATCACAACACATCGGTTTTACAAGTGTTCCTCTGATACGCGTCTAAACTTTTTCTCTTATAACTGCGCGAAAAGCATGTACTCGTGCTTAATACAACGAAACAAGCTGTTTTAGACCAAAACGAGCTAGATCTGAACACATCGGTTTTACAAGTGTCCTTGTGATACGCGTCAAAACTTTTTCTCTTATAACTGCGCGAAAAGCATGTGTTCGTGCTTAATACAACGAAACAAGCTGTTTTAGTCTGAAAAGAGTTAAATCTGAACACATCGGTTTTACAAGTGTTCCTCTGATACTCGTCAAAACTTTTTCTCTTATAACTGCGCGAGAAGCATGTATTCTTGCTTAATACAACGAAACAAGCTGTTTTAGACAGAAACGAGCTAAATCGCAACACATCGGTTTTACAAGTGTTCCTCTGATACGCGTCTAAACTTTTTCTCTTATAACTGCGCGAAAAGCATGTATTCATGCTTAATACAACGAAACAAGCTGTTTTAGACCGAAACGAGCTAAATCTGAACACATCGGTTTTACAACTGTCCCTGTGACACGCGTCAAAACTTTTTCTCTTATAACTGAGCGAAAAGCATGTATTCTTGCTTAATACAGCGAAACAAGTTGTTTTAGACCGAAACGAGTGAAATCACAACACATCGGTATTACAAGTGTTCCACGTGATATTCGTCAAAAATTTTTCTCATAACTGCGCGAAAAGCATGTATTCGTGCTTAATACAACGAAACAAGCTGTTTTAGACCGAAACGAGCTAAATCTGAACACATCGGTTTTACAAGTATCCACGTGATACTCGTCAAAACTTTTTCTTTTATAACTGCGCGAAAAGCATGTATTCTTGCTTAATACAACGAAACAAGCTGTTTTAGACCGAAATGAGCTAAATCACAACACATCGGTTTTACAAGTGTCTCTCTAATACGCGTCAAAACTTTTTCTCTTATAACTGCGCGAAAAGCATGTATTCTTGCTTAATACAGCGAAACAAGCTGTTTTAGACCGAAACGAGCTAAATCACAACACAAAGGTTTTACAAGTGTTCCTCTGATACGCGTCAAAACTTTTTCTCTTATAACTGCGCGAAAAGCATGTATTCTTGCTTAATACAACGAAACAAGCTGTTTTAGACCGAAACGAGCTAAATCACAACACATCGGTTTTACAAGTGTTCCTCTGTTACGCGTCTAATCTTTTTCCCTTATAACTGCGCGAAAAGCATGTATTCGTGCTTAATACTGCGAAACAAGCTGTTTTAGACCAAAACGAGCTAGATCTGAACACATCGGTTTTCCAAGTGTCCATGTGATACGCGTCAAAACTTTTTCTCTTATAACTGCGCGAAAAGCATGTATTCGTGCTTAATACAACGAAACAAGCTGTTTTAGACCAAAACGAGCTAGATCTGAACACATCAGTTTTACAAGTGTACATGTGATACGCGTCAAAACTTTTTCTCTTATAACTGCGCGAAAAGCACGTGTTCTTGCTTATTACAGCGAAACAAGATGTTTTAGACCGAAACGAGCTAAATCACAACACCTCGGTTTTACAAGTGTTCCTCTGATACGCGTCAAAACGTTTTCTTCTATAACTGCGCGTAAAGCATGTATTCGTGCTTAATACAACGAAACAAGCTGTTTTAGACCGAAACGAGCTAAATCACAACACATCGGTTTTACAAGTGTTCCTCTGATACGCGTCTAAACTTTTTCTCTAATAACTGCGCAAAAAGCATGTATTCGTGCTTAATACAACGAAACAAGCTGTTTTAGACCGAAACGAGCTAAATCTGAACACATCGGTTTTACAAGTGTCCCTGTGACACGCGTCAAAACTTTTTCTCTTATAACTGCGCGAAAAGCATGTATTCTTGCTTAATACAGCGAAACAAGCTGTTTTAGACCGAAACGAGGTAAATCTGAACACATCGGTTTTACAAGTGTCCTTGTGACGTGCCTTTAAAACTTTTTCTCTTATAACTGCGCGAAAAGCATGTATTCTTGCTTAATACAGCGAAACAAGCTGTTTTAGACCGAAACGAGCTAAATCACAACACATCGGTTTTTGCAAGTGTTCCTCTGATACGCGTCAACTCTTTTTTCTCTTATAACTGCGCGAAAAGCATGTATTCGTGCTTAGTCCAACGAAACAAGCTGTTTTAGACCGAAACGAGGTAAATCTGAACACATCGGTTTTACAAGTGTGCCTGAGACATGCCTTTAAAACTTTTTCTCTTATCACTGCGCGAAAAGCATGTATTCTTGCTTAATACAGCGAAACAAGCTGTTTTAGACCGAAACGAGCTAAATCACAACACATCGGTTTTACAAGTGTTCCTCTGATACGCGTCTAAACTTTTTCTCTTATAACTGCGAGCAAAGCATGTATTCGTGCTTAATACAACGAAACAAGCTGTTTTAGACCAAAACGAGCTAGATCTGAACACATCGGTTTTACAAGTGTCCTTGTGATACGCGTCAAAACTTTTTCTCTTTTAACTGCGCGAAAAGCATGTGTTCGTGCTTAATACAACGAAACAAGCTGTTTTAGTCTGAAAAGAGTTAAATCTGAACACATCGGTTTTACAAGTGTTCCTCTGATACGCGTCAAAACTTTTTCTCTTATAACTGCGCGAAAAGCATGTATTCTTGCTTAATACAACGAAACAAGCTGTTTTAGACCGAAACGAGCTAAATCACAACACATCGGTTTTACAAGTGTCTCTCTGATACGCGTCAAAACTTTTTCTTCTATAACTCCGCGTAAAGCATGTATTCTTGCTTAATACAACGAAACAAGCTGTTTTAGACCGAAACGAGCTAAATCTGAACACATCGGTTTTACAAGTGTTCCTCTGATACGCGTCAAAACTTTTTCTCTTATAACTGCGCGAAAAGCATGTATTCTTGCTCAATACAGCGAAACAAGCTGTTTTAGACCGAAATGAGCTAAATCACAACACATCGGTTTTAAAAGTGTTCCTGATACGCGTCAAAACTTTTTTCTTATAACTGCGCGAAAAGCATGTATTCTTGCTTAATACAGCGAAACAAGTTGTTTTAGACCGAAACGAGCTAAATCACAACACATCGGTATTACAAGTGTTCCACGTGATACTCGTCAAAAATTTTTCTCTTATAACTGCGCGAAAAGCATGTATTCGTGCTTAATACAACGAAACAAGCTGTTTTAGACCGAAACGAGCTAAATCTGAACACATCGGTTTTACAACTGTCCCTGTGACACGCGTCAAAACTTTTTCTCTTATAACTGCGCGAAAAGCATGTATTCTTGCTTAATACAGCGAAACAAGTTGTTTTAGACCGAAATGAGCTAAATCACAACATATCGGTTTTACAAATGTTCCTCTGATACGCGTCAAAACTTTTTTCTCTTATAACTGCGCGAAAAGCATGTATTCGTGCTTAGTCCAACGAAACAAGCTGTTTTAGACCGAAACGAGGTAAATCTGAACACATCGGTTTTACAAGTGTCCTTGTGACGACTTTAAAACTTTTTTTCTTATAACTGCGCGAAAAGCATGTATTCCTGCTTAATACAGCGAAACAAGCTGTTTTAGACCAAAACGAGCTAAATCACAACACATCGGTTTTACAAGTGTTCCTCTGATATGCGTCAAATCTTTTTCTCTTATAACTGCGCGAAAAGCATGTATTCTTGCTTAATACAGCGAAACAAGCTGTTTTAGACCGAAACGAGCTAAATCTGAACACATCGGTTTTACAAGTATCCACGTGATACTCGTCAAAACTTTTTCTCTTATAACTGCGCGAAAAGCATGTATTCTTGCTTAATACAACGAAACAAGCTGTTTTAGACCGAAATGAGCTAAATCACAACACATCGGTTTTACAAGTGTCTCTCTAATACGCGTCAAAACTTTTTCTCTTATAACTGCGCGAAAAGCATGTATTCTTGCTTAATACAACGAAACAAGCTGTTTTAGACCGAAATGAGATAAATCACAACACATCGGTTTTACAAGTGTCTCTCTGATACGCGTCAAAACTTTTTCTCTTATAACTGCGCGAAAAGCATGTATTCGTGCTTAATACAACGAAACAAGCTGTTTTAGACCAAAACGAGCTAGATCTGAACACATCAGTTTTACAAGTGTACATGTGATACGCGTCAAAACTTTTTCTCTTATAACTGCGCGAAAAGCACGTGTTCTTGCTTATTACAGCGAAACAAGATGTTTTAGACCGAAACGAGCTAAATCACAACACCTCGGTTTTACAAGTGTTCCTCTGAAACGCGTCAAAACGTTTTCTTCTATAACTGCGCGTAAAGCATGTATTCGTGCTTAATACAACGAAACAAGCTGTTTTAGACCGAAACGAGCTAAATCACAACACATCGGTTTTACAAGTGTTCCTCTGATACGCGTCTAAACTTTTTCTCTTATAACTGCGCAAAAAGCATGTATTCGTGCTTAATACAACGAAACAAGCTGTTTTAGACCGAAACGAGCTAAATCTGAACACATCGGTTTTACAAGTGTCCCTGTGACACGCGTCAAAACTTTTTCTCTTATAACTGCGCGAAAAGCATGTATTCTTGCTTAATACAGCGAAACAAGCTGTTTTAGACCGAAACGAGGTAAATCTGAACACATCGGTTTTACAAGTGTCCTTGTGACGTGCCTTTAAAACTTTTTCTCTTATAACTGCGCGAAAAGCATGTATTCTTGCTTAATACAGCGAAACAAGCTGTTTTAGACCGAAACGAGCTAAATCACAACACATCGGTTTTTGCAAGTGTTCCTCTGATACGCGTCAACTCTTTTTCTCTTATAACTGCGCGAAAAGCATGTATTCGTGCTTAGTCCAACGAAACAAGCTGTTTTAGACCGAAACGAGGTAAATCTGAACACATCGGTTTTACAAGTGTGCCTGAGACATGCCTTTAAAACTTTTTCTCTTATCACTGCGCGAAAAGCATGTATTCTTGCTTAATACAGCGAAACAAGCTGTTTTAGACCGAAACGAGCTAAATCACAACACATCGGTTTTACAAGTGTTCCTCTGATACGCGTCTAAACTTTTTCTCTTATAACTGCGCGAAAAGCATGTATTCGTGCTTAATACAACGAAACAAGCTGTTTTAGACCAAAACGAGCTAGATCTGAACACATCGGTTTTACAAGTGTCCTTGTGATACGCGTCAAAACTTTTTCTCTTATAACTGCGCGAAAAGCATGTGTTCGTGCTTAATACAACGAAACAAGCTGTTTTAGTCTGAAAAGAGTTAAATCTGAACACATCGGTTTTACAAGTGTTCCTCTGATACTCGTCAAAACTTTTTCTCTTATAACTGCGCGAGAAGCATGTATTCTTGCTTAATACAACGAAACAAGCTGTTTTAGACAGAAACGAGCTAAATCGCAACACATCGGTTTTACAAGTGTTCCTCTGATACGCGTCTAAACTTTTTCTCTTATAACTGCGCGAAAAGCATGTATTCATGCTTAATACAACGAAACAAGCTGTTTTAGACCGAAACGAGCTAAATCTGAACACATCGGTTTTACAACTGTCCCTGTGACACGCGTCAAAACTTTTTCTCTTATAACTGAGCGAAAAGCATGTATTCTTGCTTAATACAGCGAAACAAGTTGTTTTAGACCGAAACGAGTGAAATCACAACACATCGGTATTACAAGTGTTCCACGTGATATTCGTCAAAAATTTTTCTCATAACTGCGCGAAAAGCATGTATTCGTGCTTAATACAACGAAACAAGCTGTTTTAGACCGAAACGAGCTAAATCTGAACACATCGGTTTTACAAGTATCCACGTGATACTCGTCAAAACTTTTTCTTTTATAACTGCGCGAAAAGCATGTATTCTTGCTTAATACAACGAAACAAGCTGTTTTAGACCGAAATGAGCTAAATCACAACACATCGGTTTTACAAGTGTCTCTCTAATACGCGTCAAAACTTTTTCTCTTATAACTGCGCGAAAAGCATGTATTCTTGCTTAATACAGCGAAACAAGCTGTTTTAGACCGAAACGAGCTAAATCACAACACAAAGGTTTTACAAGTGTTCCTCTGATACGCGTCAAAACTTTTTCTCTTATAACTGCGCGAAAAGCATGTATTCTTGCTTAATACAACGAAACAAGCTGTTTTAGACCGAAACGAGCTAAATCACAACACATCGGTTTTACAAGTGTTCCTCTGTTACGCGTCTAATCTTTTTCTCTTATAACTGCGCGAAAAGCATGTATTCGTGCTTAATACTGCGAAACAAGCTGTTTTAGACCAAAACGAGCTAGATCTGAACACATCGGTTTTCCAAGTGTCCATGTGATACGCGTCAAAACTTTTTCTCTTATAACTGCGCGAAAAGCATGTATTCGTGCTTAATACAACGAAACAAGCTGTTTTAGACCAAAACGAGCTAGATCTGAACACATCAGTTTTACAAGTGTACATGTGATACGCGTCAAAACTTTTTCTCTTATAACTGCGCGAAAAGCACGTGTTCTTGCTTATTACAGCGAAACAAGATGTTTTAGACCGAAACGAGCTAAATCACAACACCTCGGTTTTACAAGTGTTCCTCTGATACGCGTCAAAACGTTTTCTTCTATAACTGCGCGTAAAGCATGTATTCGTGCTTAATACAACGAAACAAGCTGTTTTAGACCGAAACGAGCTAAATCACAACACATCGGTTTTACAAGTGTTCCTCTGATACGCGTCTAAACTTTTTCTCTAATAACTGCGCAAAAAGCATGTATTCGTGCTTAATACAACGAAACAAGCTGTTTTAGACCGAAACGAGCTAAATCTGAACACATCGGTTTTACAAGTGTCCCTGTGACACGCGTCAAAACTTTTTCTCTTATAACTGCGCGAAAAGCATGTATTCTTGCTTAATACAGCGAAACAAGCTGTTTTAGACCGAAACGAGGTAAATCTGAACACATCGGTTTTACAAGTGTCCTTGTGACGTGCCTTTAAAACTTTTTCTCTTATAACTGCGCGAAAAGCATGTATTCTTGCTTAATACAGCGAAACAAGCTGTTTTAGACCGAAACGAGCTAAATCACAACACATCGGTTTTTGCAAGTGTTCCTCTGATACGCGTCAACTCTTTTTTCTCTTATAACTGCGCGAAAAGCATGTATTCGTGCTTAGTCCAACGAAACAAGCTGTTTTAGACCGAAACGAGGTAAATCTGAACACATCGGTTTTACAAGTGTGCCTGAGACATGCCTTTAAAACTTTTTCTCTTATCACTGCGCGAAAAGCATGTATTCTTGCTTAATACAGCGAAACAAGCTGTTTTAGACCGAAACGAGCTAAATCACAACACATCGGTTTTACAAGTGTTCCTCTGATACGCGTCTAAACTTTTTCTCTTATAACTGCGAGCAAAGCATGTATTCGTGCTTAATACAACGAAACAAGCTGTTTTAGACCAAAACGAGCTAGATCTGAACACATCGGTTTTACAAGTGTCCTTGTGATACGCGTCAAAACTTTTTCTCTTTTAACTGCGCGAAAAGCATGTGTTCGTGCTTAATACAACGAAACAAGCTGTTTTAGTCTGAAAAGAGTTAAATCTGAACACATCGGTTTTACAAGTGTTCCTCTGATACGCGTCAAAACTTTTTCTCTTATAACTGCGCGAAAAGCATGTATTCTTGCTTAATACAACGAAACAAGCTGTTTTAGACCGAAACGAGCTAAATCACAACACATCGGTTTTACAAGTGTCTCTCTGATACGCGTCAAAACTTTTTCTTCTATAACTCCGCGTAAAGCATGTATTCTTGCTTAATACAACGAAACAAGCTGTTTTAGACCGAAACGAGCTAAATCTGAACACATCGGTTTTACAAGTGTTCCTCTGATACGCGTCAAAACTTTTTCTCTTATAACTGCGCGAAAAGCATGTATTCTTGCTCAATACAGCGAAACAAGCTGTTTTAGACCGAAATGAGCTAAATCACAACACATCGGTTTTAAAAGTGTTCCTGATACGCGTCAAAACTTTTTTCTTATAACTGCGCGAAAAGCATGTATTCTTGCTTAATACAGCGAAACAAGTTGTTTTAGACCGAAACGAGCTAAATCACAACACATCGGTATTACAAGTGTTCCACGTGATACTCGTCAAAAATTTTTCTCTTATAACTGCGCGAAAAGCATGTATTCGTGCTTAATACAACGAAACAAGCTGTTTTAGACCGAAACGAGCTAAATCTGAACACATCGGTTTTACAACTGTCCCTGTGACACGCGTCAAAACTTTTTCTCTTATAACTGCGCGAAAAGCATGTATTCTTGCTTAATACAGCGAAACAAGTTGTTTTAGACCGAAATGAGCTAAATCACAACATATCGGTTTTACAAATGTTCCTCTGATACGCGTCAAAACTTTTTTCTCTTATAACTGCGCGAAAAGCATGTATTCGTGCTTAGTCCAACGAAACAAGCTGTTTTAGACCGAAACGAGGTAAATCTGAACACATCGGTTTTACAAGTGTCCTTGTGACGACTTTAAAACTTTTTTTCTTATAACTGCGCGAAAAGCATGTATTCCTGCTTAATACAGCGAAACAAGCTGTTTTAGACCAAAACGAGCTAAATCACAACACATCGGTTTTACAAGTGTTCCTCTGATATGCGTCAAATCTTTTTCTCTTATAACTGCGCGAAAAGCATGTATTCTTGCTTAATACAGCGAAACAAGCTGTTTTAGACCGAAACGAGCTAAATCTGAACACATCGGTTTTACAAGTATCCACGTGATACTCGTCAAAACTTTTTCTCTTATAACTGCGCGAAAAGCATGTATTCTTGCTTAATACAACGAAACAAGCTGTTTTAGACCGAAATGAGCTAAATCACAACACATCGGTTTTACAAGTGTCTCTCTAATACGCGTCAAAACTTTTTCTCTTATAACTGCGCGAAAAGCATGTATTCTTGCTTAATACAGCGAAACAAGCTGTTTTAGACTGAAACGAGCTAAATCACAACACAAAGGTTTTACAAGTGTTCCTCTGATACGCGTCAAAACTTTTTCTCTTATAACTGCGCGAAAAGCATGTATTCTTGCTTAATACAGCGAAACAAGCTGTTTTAGACCGAAACGAGCTAAATCACAACACATCGGTTTTACAAGTGTTCCTCTGTTACGCGTCTAATCTTTTTCTCTTATACCTGCGCGAAAAGCATGTATTCGTGCTTAATACTGCGAAACAAGTTGTTTTAGACCAAAACGAGCTAGATCTGAACACATCGGTTTTCCAAGTGTCCATGTGATACGCGTCAAAACTTTTTCTCTTATAACTGCGCGAAAAGCATGTATTCGTGCTTAATACAACGAAACAAGCTGTTTTAGTCCGAAAAGAGGTAAATCTTAACACATCGGTTTTACAAGTGTTCCTCTGATACGCGTCAAAACTTGTTCTCTTATAACTGCGCGAAAAGCTTGTATTCTTGCTTAATACAACGAAACAAGCTGTTTTAGTCCGAAACGAGCCAAATCACAACACATCGGTATTACAAGTGTTCCACGTGATACTCGTCAAAACGTCTTCTCTTATAACTGCGCGAAAAGCATGTATTCGTGCTTAATACAACGAAACAAGCTGTTTTAGACCAAAACGAGCTAGATCTGAACACATCAGTTTTACAAGTGTACATGTGATACGCGTCAAAACTTTTTCTCTTATAACTGCGCGAAAAGCACGTGTTCTTGCTTATTACAGCGAAACAAGATGTTTTAGACCGAAACGAGCTAAATCACAACACCTCGGTTTTACAAGTGTTCCTCTGATACGCGTCAAAACGTTTTCTTCTATAACTGCGCGTAAAGCATGTATTCGTGCTTAATACAACGAAACAAGCTGTTTTAGACCGAAACGAGCTAAATCACAACACATCGGTTTTACAAGTGTTCCTCTGATACGCGTCCAAACTTTTTCTCTTATAACTGCGCAAAAAGCATGTATTCGTGCTTAATACAACGAAACAAGCTGTTTTAGACCGAAACGAGCTAAATCTGAACACATCGGTTTTACAAGTGTCCCTGTGACACGCGTCAAAACTTTTTCTCTTATAACTGCGCGAAAAGCATGTATTCTTGCTTAATACAGCGAAACAAGCTGTTTTAGACCGAAACGAGGTAAATCTGAACACATCGGTTTTACAAGTGTCCTTGTGACGTGCCTTTAAAACTTTTTCTCTTATAACTGCGCGAAAAGCATGTATTCTTGCTTAATACAGCGAAACAAGCTGTTTTAGACCGAAACGAGCTAAATCACAACACATCGGTTTTTGCAAGTGTTCCTCTGATACGCGTCAACTCTTTTTTCTCTTATAACTGCGCGAAAAGCATGTATTCGTGCTTAGTCCAACGAAACAAGCTGTTTTAGACCGAAACGAGCTAAATCACAACACATCGGGTTTTACAAGTGTTCCTCTGATACGCGTCTAAACTTTTTCTCTTATAACTGCGCGAAAAGCATGTATTAGTGCTTAATACAACGAAACAAGCTGTTTTAGACCAAAACGAGCTAGATCTGAACACATCGGTTTTACAAGTGTCCTTGTGATACGCGTCAAAACTTTTTCTCTTATAACTGCGCGAAAAGCATGTGTTCGTGCTTAATACAACGAAACAAGCTGTTTTAGTCCGAAAAGAGTTAAATCTGAACACATCGGTTTTACAAGTGTTCCTCTGATACGCGTCAAAACTTTTTCTCTTATAACTGCGCGAAAAGCATGTATTCTTGCTTAATACAACGAAACAAGCTGTTTTAGACCGAAACGAGCTAAATCACAACACATCGGTTTTACAAGTGTCTCTCTGATACGCGTCAAAACTTTTTCTTCTATAACTGCGCGTAAAGCATGTATTCTTGCTTAATACAACGAAACAAGCTGTTTTAGACCGAAACGAGCTAAATCTGAACACATCGGTATTACAAGTGTTCCACGTGATACTCGTCAAAACGTCTTCTCTTATAACTGCGCGAAAAGCATGTATTCGTGCTTAATACAACGAAACAAGCTGTTTTAGACCAAAACGAGCTAGATCTGAACACATCAGTTTTACAAGTGTACATGTGATACGCGTCAAAACTTTTTCTCTTATAACTGCGCGAAAAGCACGTGTTCTTGCTTATTACAGCGAAACAAGATGTTTTAGACCGAAACGAGCTAAATCACAACACCTCGGTTTTACAAGTGTTCCTCTGATACGCGTCAAAACGTTTTCTTCTATAACTGCGCGTAAAGCATGTATTCGTGCTTAATACAACGAAACAAGCTGTTTTAGACCGAAACGAGCTAAATCACAACACATCGGTTTTACAAGTGTTCCTCTGATAGGCGTCCAAACTTTTTCTCTTATAACTGCGCGAAAAGCATGTATTCTTGCTTAATACAGCGAAACAAGCTGTTTTAGACCGAAACGAGGTAAATCTGAACACATCGGTTTTACAAGTGTCCTTGTGACGTGCCTTTAAAACTTTTTCTCTTATAACTGCGCGAAAAGCATGTATTCTTGCTTAATACAACGAAACAAGCTGTTTTAGACCGAAACGAGCTAAATCACAACACATCGGTTTTTGCAAGTGTTCCTCTGATACGCGTCAACTCTTTTTTCTCTTATAACTGCGCGAAAAGCATGTATTCGTGCTTAGTCCAACGAAACAAGCTGTTTTAGACCGAAACGAGGTAAATCTGAACACATCGGTTTTACAAGTGTGCCTGAGACACGCCTTTAAAACTTTTTCTTTTATCACTGCGCGAAAAGCATGTATTCTTGCTTAATACAGCGAAACAAGCTGTTTTAGACCGAAACGAGCTAGATCTGAACACATCGGTTTTACAAGTGTCCTTGTGATACGCGTCAAAACTTTTTCTCTTATAACTGCGCGAAAAGCATGTGTTCGTGCTTAATACAACGAAACAAGCTGTTTTAGACCGAAACGAGCTAAATCTGAACACATCGGTTTTACAAGTGTTCCTCTGATAAGCGTCAAAACTTTTTCTCTTATAACTGCGCGAAAAGCATGTATTCTTGCTCAATACAGCGAAACAAGCTGTTTTAGACCGAAATGAGCTAAATCACAACACATCGGTTTTACAAGTGTTCCTGATAGGCGTCAAAACTTTTTTCTTATAACTGCGCTCGAAAAGCATGTATTCTTGCTTAATACAGCGAAACAAGCTGTTTTAGACCGAACGAGCTAAATCTCAACACATCAGTCCCTGTGACACGCGTCAAAACTTTTTCTCTTATAACTGCGGCGAAAAGCATGTATTGTTGCTTAATACAGCGAAACAAGCTGTTTTAGACCGAAACGAGCTAAATCACAACACATCGTATTACAAGTGTTCCACGTGATACTCGTCAAAAATTTTTCTCTTATAACTGCGCGAAAAGCATGTATTCGTGCTTAATACAACGAAACAAGCTGTTTTAGACCAAAACGAGCTAAATCTGAACATATCGGTTTTACAAGTATCCCACGTGATACTCGTCAAAACTTTTTCTCTTATAACTGCGCGAAAAGCATGTATTCTGCTTAATACAACGAAACAAGCTGTTTTAGACCGAAACGAGCTAAATCGCAACACATCGGTTTTACAAGTGTTCCTCTGATACGCGTCTAAACTTTTTCTCTTATAACTGCGCGAAAAGCATGTATTCGTGCTTAATACAACGAAACAAGCTGTTTTAGACCGAAACGAGCTAAATCTGAACACATCGGTTTTACAACTGTCCCTGTGACACGCGTCAAAACTTTTTCTCTTATAACTGCGCGAAAAGCATGTATTCTTGCTTAATACAGCGAAACAAGTTGTTTTAGACCGAAATGAGCTAAATCACAACATATCGGTTTTACAAATGTTCCTCTGATACGCGTCAAAACTTTTTTCTCTTATAACTGCGCGAAAAGCATGTATTCGTGCTTAGTCCAACGAAACAAGCTGTTTTAGACCGAAACGAGGTAAATCTGAACACATCGGTTTTACAAGTGTCCTTGTGACGACTTTAATACTTTTTTTCTTATAACTGCGCGAAAAGCATGTATTCCTGCTTAATACAGCGAAACAAGCTGTTTTAGACCGAAATGAGCTAAATCACAACACATCGGTATTACAAGTGTTCCACGTGATACTCGTCAAAAATTTTTCTCTTATAACTGCGCGAAAAGCATGTATTCGTGCTTAATACAACGAAACAAGCTGTTTTAGACCGAAACGAGCTAAATCTGAACACACCGGTTTTACAAGTGTTCCTCTGATACGCGTCAAAACTTTTTCTCTTATAACTGCGCGAAAAGCATGTATTCTTGCTCAATACAGCGAAACAAGCTGTTTTAGACCGAAATGAGCTAAATCACAACACATCGGTTTTACAAGTGTTCCTGATACGCGTCAAAACTTTTTTTCTTATAACTGCGCGAAAAGCATGTATTCTTGCTTAACACAGCGAAACAAGCTGTTTTAGACCGAAACGAGCTAAATCACAACACATCGGTATTACAAGTGTTCCACGTGATACTCGTCAAAAATTTTTCTCTTATAACTGCGCGAAAAGCATGTATTCGTGCTTAATACAACGAAACAAGCTGTTTTAGACCGAAACGAGCTAAATCTGAACACACCGGTTTTACAAGTATCCCCGTGATACTCGTCAAAACTTTTTCTCTTATAACTGCGCGAAAATCATGTATTCTTGCTTAATACAACGAAACAAGCTGTTTTAGACCGAAACGAGCTAAATCTGAACACATCGGTTTTACAAGTGTCCCTGTGGCACACGTCAAAACGTTTTCTCTTATAACTGCGCGAAAAGCATGTATTCCTGCTTAATACCGCGAAACAAGCTGTTTTAGACCAAAACGAGCTAAATCACAACACATCGGTTTTACAAGTGTTCCTCTGATACGCGTCAAATTTTTTTCTCTTATAACTGCGCGAAAAGCATGTATTCGTGCTTAATACAACGAAACAAGCTGTTTCAGACCGAAACGAGCTAAATTTGAACACATCGGTTTTACAAGTGTCCCTGTGACACGCGTCAAAACTTTTTCTCTTATAACTGCGCGAAAAGCATGTATTCTTGCTTAATACAGCGAAACAAGCTGTTTTAGACCGAAATGAGCTAAATCACAACACATCGGTTTTACAAGTGTCTCTCTAATACGCGTCAAAACTTTTTCTCTTATAACTGCGCAAAAAGCATGTATTCTTGCTTAATACAACGAAACAAGCTGTTTTAGACCGAAACGAGCTAAATCTGAACACATCGGTTTTACAACTGTCCCTGTGACACGCGTCAAAACTTTTTCTCTTATAACTGCGCGAAAAGCATGTGTTCGTGCTTAATACAACGAAACAAGCTGTTTTAGTCCGAAAAGAGTTAAATCTGAACACATCGGTTTTACAAGTGTTCCTCTGATACGCGTCAAAACTTTTTCTCTTATAACTGCGCGAAAAGCATGTATTCTTGCTTAATACAGCGAAACAAGCTGTTTTAAACCGAAACGAGCTAAATCACAACACATCGGTATTACAAGTGTTCCACGTGATACTCGTCAAAACTTTTTCTCTTATAACTGCGCGAAAAGCGTGTATTCGTGCTTTATACAACGAAACAAGCTGTTTTAGACCGAAACGAGCTAAATCTGAACACATCGGTTTTACAAGTATCCACGTGATACTCGTCGAAACTTTTTCTCTTATAACTGCGCGAAAAGCATGTATTCTTGCTTAATACAACGAAACAAGCTGTTTTAGACCCAAAAGAGGTAAATCACAACACATCGGTTTTACAAGTGTCTCTGATACGCGTCTAAACTTTTTCTTCTATAACTGCGCGTAAAGCATGTATTCGTGCTTAATACAACGAAACAAGCTGTTTTAGAACGAAACGAGCTAAATCTGAACACATCGGTTTTACAAGTATCCACGTGATACTCGTCAAAACTTTTTCTCTTATAACTGCGCGAAAAGCATGTATTCTTGCTTAATACAACGAAACAAGCTGTTTTAGACCGAAACGAGCTAAATCACAACACATCGGTTTTACAAGTGTTTCTGATACGCTTCAAAACCTTTTCTTCTATAACTGCACGTAAAGCATGTATTCGTGCTTAATACAACGAAACAAGCTGTTTTAGACCGAAACGAGCTAAATCTCAACACATCGGTTTTACAAGTGTTCCTCTGATACGCGTCAAAACTTTTTCTCTTATAACTGCGCAAAAAGCATGTATTCTTGCTTAATACAACGAAAGAAGCTGTTTTAGACCGAAATGAGCTAAATCACAACACATCGGTTTTACAAGTGTCTCTCTAATACGCGTCAAAACTTTTTCTCTTATAACTGCGCAAAAAGCATGTATTCTTGCTTAATACAACGAAACAAGCTGTTTTAGACCGAAACGAGCTAAATCTGAACACATCGGTTTTACAACTGTCCCTGTGACACGCGTCAAAACTTTTTCTCTTATAACTGCGCGAAAAGCATGTGTTCGTGCTTAATACAACGAAACAAGCTGTTTTAGTCCGAAAAGAGTTAAATCTGAACACATCGGTTTTACAAGTGTTCCTCTGATACGCGTCAAAACTTTTTCTCTTATAACTGCGCGAAAAGCATGTATTCTTGCTCAATACAGCGAAACAAGCTGTTTTAGACCGCAATGAGCTAAATCACAACACATCGGTTTTACAAGTGTTCCTGATACGCGTCAAAACTTTTTTTTATAACTGCGCGAAAAGCATGTATTCTTGCTTAATACAGCGAAACAAGCTGTTTTAGACCGAAACGAGCTAAATCACAACACATCGGTATTACAAGTGTTCCACGTGATACTCGTCAAAAATTTTTCTCTTATAACTGCGCGAAAAGCATGTATTCGTGCTTAATACAACGAAACAAGCTGTTTTAGACCGAAACGAGCTAAATCTGAACACATCGGTTTTACAAGTATCCACGTGATACTCGTCAAAACTTTTCCTCTTATAACTGCGCAAAAAGCATGTATTCTTGCTTAATACAACGAAACAAGCTGTTTAGACCGAAATGAGCTAAATCACAACACATCGGTTTTACAAGTGTCTCTCTAATACGCGTCAAAACTTTTTCTCTTATAACTGCGCGAAAAGCATGTATTCGTGCTTAGTCCAACGAAACAAGCTGTTTTAGACCGAAACGAGGTAAATCTGACACATCGTTTTACAAGTGTGCCTGAGACATGCCTTTAAAACTTTTTCTCTTATCACTGCGCGAAAAGCATGTATTCTTGCTTAATACAGCGAAACAAGCTGTTTAGACCGAAACGAGCTAAATCACAACACATCGGTTTTACAAGTGTTTGTTCCTCTGATACGCGTCTAAACTTTTTCTCTTATAACTGCGCGAAAAGCATGTATTCGTGCTTAATACAACGAAACAAGCTGTTTTAGACCAAAACGAGCTAGATCTGAACACATCGGTTTTACAAGTGTCCTTGTGATACGCGTCAAAACTTTTTCTCTTATAACTGCGCGAAAAGCATGTGTTCGTGCTTAATACAACGAAACAAGCTGTTTTAGTCTGAAAAGAGTTAAATCTGAACACATCGGTTTTACAAGTGTTCCTCTGATACTCGTCAAAACTTTTTCTCTTATAACTGCGCGAGAAGCATGTATTCTTGCTTAATACAACGAAACAAGCTGTTTTAGACAGAAACGAGCTAAATCGCAACACATCGGTTTTACAAGTGTTCCTCTGATACGCGTCTAAACTTTTTCTCTTATAACTGCGCGAAAAGCATGTATTCATGCTTAATACAACGAAACAAGCTGTTTTAGACCGAAACGAGCTAAATCTGAACACATCGGTTTTACAACTGTCCCTGTGACACGCGTCAAAACTTTTTCTCTTATAACTGAGCGAAAAGCATGTATTCTTGCTTAATACAGCGAAACAAGTTGTTTTAGACCGAAACGAGTGAAATCACAACACATCGGTATTACAAGTGTTCCACGTGATATTCGTCAAAAATTTTTCTCATAACTGCGCGAAAAGCATGTATTCGTGCTTAATACAACGAAACAAGCTGTTTTAGACCGAAACGAGCTAAATCTGAACACATCGGTTTTACAAGTATCCACGTGATACTCGTCAAAACTTTTTCTTTTATAACTGCGCGAAAAGCATGTATTCTTGCTTAATACAACGAAACAAGCTGTTTTAGACCGAAATGAGCTAAATCACAACACATCGGTTTTACAAGTGTCTCTCTAATACGCGTCAAAACTTTTTCTCTTATAACTGCGCGAAAAGCATGTATTCTTGCTTAATACAGCGAAACAAGCTGTTTTAGACCGAAACGAGCTAAATCACAACACAAAGGTTTTACAAGTGTTCCTCTGATACGCGTCAAAACTTTTTCTCTTATAACTGCGCGAAAAGCATGTATTCTTGCTTAATACAACGAAACAAGCTGTTTTAGACCGAAACGAGCTAAATCACAACACATCGGTTTTACAAGTGTTCCTCTGTTACGCGTCTAATCTTTTTCTCTTATAACTGCGCGAAAAGCATGTATTCGTGCTTAATACTGCGAAACAAGCTGTTTTAGACCAAAACGAGCTAGATCTGAACACATCGGTTTTCCAAGTGTCCATGTGATACGCGTCAAAACTTTTTCTCTTATAACTGCGCGAAAAGCATGTATTCGTGCTTAATACAACGAAACAAGCTGTTTTAGTCCGAAAAGAGGTAAATCTGAACACCTCGGTTTTACAAGTGTTCCTCTGATACGCGTCAAAACGTTTTCTTCTATAACTGCGCGTAAAGCATGTATTCGTGCTTAATACAACGAAACAAGCTGTTTTAGACCGAAACGAGCTAAATCACAACACATCGGTTTTACAAGTGTTCCTCTGATACGCGTCTAAACTTTTTCTCTAATAACTGCGCAAAAAGCATGTATTCGTGCTTAATACAACGAAACAAGCTGTTTTAGACCGAAACGAGCTAAATCTGAACACATCGGTTTTACAAGTGTCCCTGTGACACGCGTCAAAACTTTTTCTCTTATAACTGCGCGAAAAGCATGTATTCTTGCTTAATACAGCGAAACAAGCTGTTTTAGACCGAAACGAGGTAAATCTGAACACATCGGTTTTACAAGTGTCCTTGTGACGTGCCTTTAAAACTTTTTCTCTTATAACTGCGCGAAAAGCATGTATTCTTGCTTAATACAGCGAAACAAGCTGTTTTAGACCGAAACGAGCTAAATCACAACACATCGGTTTTTGCAAGTGTTCCTCTGATACGCGTCAACTCTTTTTTCTCTTATAACTGCGCGAAAAGCATGTATTCGTGCTTAGTCCAACGAAACAAGCTGTTTTAGACCGAAACGAGCTAAATCACAACACATCGGTTTTACAAGTGTTCCTCTGATACGCGTCTAAACTTTTTCTCTTATAACTGCGCGAAAAGCATGTATTAGTGCTTAATACAACGAAACAAGCTGTTTTAGACCAAAACGAGCTAGATCTGAACACATCGGTTTTACAAGTGTCCTTGTGATACGCGTCAAAACTTTTTCTCTTATAACTGCGCGAAAAGCATGTGTTCGTGCTTAATACAACGAAACAAGCTGTTTTAGTCCGAAAAGAGTTAAATCTGAACACATCGGTTTTACAAGTGTTCCTCTGATACGCGTCAAAACTTTTTCTCTTATAACTGCGCGAAAAGCATGTATTCTTGCTTAATACAACGAAACAAGCTGTTTTAGACCGAAACGAGCTAAATCACAACACATCGGTTTTACAAGTGTCTCTCTGATACGCGTCAAAACTTTTTTCTCTTATAACTGCGCGAAAAGCATGTATTCGTGCTTAGTCCAACGAAACAAGCTGTTTTAGACCGAAACGAGGTAAATCTGAACACATCGGTTTTACAAGTGTCCTTGTGACGACTTTAATACTTTTTTTCTTATAACTGCGCGAAAAGCATGTATTCCTGCTTAATACAGCGAAACAAGCTGTTTTAGACCGAAATGAGCTAAATCACAACACATCGGTATTACAAGTGTTCCACGTGATACTCGTCAAAAATTTTTCTCTTATAACTGCGCGAAAAGCATGTATTCGTGCTTAATACAACGAAACAAGCTGTTTTAGACCGAAACGAGCTAAATCTGAACACACCGGTTTTACAAGTGTTCCTCTGATACGCGTCAAAACTTTTTCTCTTATAACTGCGCGAAAAGCATGTATTCTTGCTCAATACAGCGAAACAAGCTGTTTTAGACCGAAATGAGCTAAATCACAACACATCGGTTTTACAAGTGTTCCTGATACGCGTCAAAACTTTTTTTCTTATAACTGCGCGAAAAGCATGTATTCTTGCTTAACACAGCGAAACAAGCTGTTTTAGACCGAAACGAGCTAAATCACAACACATCGGTATTACAAGTGTTCCACGTGATACTCGTCAAAAATTTTTCTCTTATAACTGCGCGAAAAGCATGTATTCGTGCTTAATACAACGAAACAAGCTGTTTTAGACCGAAACGAGCTAAATCTGAACACACCGGTTTTACAAGTATCCCCGTGATACTCGTCAAAACTTTTTCTCTTATAACTGCGCGAAAAGCATGTATTCGTGCTTAATACAACGAAACAAGCTGTTTTAGACCGAAACGAGCTAAATCTGAACACATCGGTTTTACAAGTGTCCCTGTGGCACACGTCAAAACGTTTTCTCTTATAACTGCGCGAAAAGCATGTATTCCTGCTTAATACCGCGAAACAAGCTGTTTTAGACCAAAACGAGCTAAATCACAACACATCGGTTTTACAAGTGTTCCTCTGATACGCGTCAAATTTTTTTCTCTTATAACTGCGCGAAAAGCATGTATTCGTGCTTAATACAACGAAACAAGCTGTTTCAGACCGAAACGAGCTAAATTTGAACACATCGGTTTTACAAGTGTCCCTGTGACACGCGTCAAAACTTTTTCTCTTATAACTGCGCGAAAAGCATGTATTCTTGCTTAATACAGCGAAACAAGCTGTTTTAGACCGAAATGAGCTAAATCACAACACATCGGTTTTACAAGTGTCTCTCTAATACGCGTCAAAACTTTTTCTCTTATAACTGCGCAAAAAGCATGTATTCTTGCTTAATACAACAAAACAAGCTGTTTTAGACCGAAACGAGCTAAATCTGAACACATCGGTTTTACAACTGTCCCTGTGACACGCGTCAAAACTTTTTCTCTTATAACTGCGCGAAAAGCATGTGTTCGTGCTTAATACAACGAAACAAGCTGTTTTAGTCCGAAAAGAGTTAAATCTGAACACATCGGTTTTACAAGTGTTCCTCTGATACGCGTCAAAACTTTTTCTCTTATAACTGCGCGAAAAGCATGTATTCTTGCTTAATACAGCGAAACAAGCTGTTTTAAACCGAAACGAGCTAAATCACAACACATCGGTATTACAAGTGTTCCACGTGATACTCGTCAAAACTTTTTCTCTTATAACTGCGCGAAAAGCGTGTATTCGTGCTTTATACAACGAAACAAGCTGTTTTAGACCGAAACGAGCTAAATCTGAACACATCGGTTTTACAAGTATCCACGTGATACTCGTCGAAACTTTTTCTCTTATAACTGCGCGAAAAGCATGTATTCTTGCTTAATACAACGAAACAAGCTGTTTTAGACCCAAAAGAGGTAAATCACAACACATCGGTTTTACAAGTGTCTCTGATACGCGTCTAAACTTTTTCTTCTATAACTGCGCGTAAAGCATGTATTCGTGCTTAATACAACGAAACAAGCTGTTTTAGAACGAAACGAGCTAAATCTGAACACATCGGTTTTACAAGTATCCACGTGATACTCGTCAAAACTTTTTCTCTTATAACTGCGCGAAAAGCATGTATTCTTGCTTAATACAACGAAACAAGCTGTTTTAGACCGAAACGAGCTAAATCACAACACATCGGTTTTACAAGTGTTTCTGATACGCTTCAAAACCTTTTCTTCTATAACTGCACGTAAAGCATGTATTCGTGCTTAATACAACGAAACAAGCTGTTTTAGACCGAAACGAGCTAAATCTCAACACATCGGTTTTACAAGTGTTCCTCTGATACGCGTCAAAACTTTTTCTCTTATAACTGCGCAAAAAGCATGTATTCTTGCTTAATACAACGAAAGAAGCTGTTTTAGACCGAAATGAGCTAAATCACAACACATCGGTTTTACAAGTGTCTCTCTAATACGCGTCAAAACTTTTTCTCTTATAACTGCGCGAAAAGCGTGTATTCGTGCTTTATACAACGAAACAAGCTGTTTTAGACCGAAACGAGCTAAATCACAACACATCGGTTTTACAAGTGTTCCTCTGATACGCGTCTAAACTTTTTCTCTTATAACTGCGCGAAAAGCACGTGTTCTTGCTTATTACAGCGAAACAAGATGTTTTAGACCGAAACGAGCTAAATCACAACACCTCGGTTTTACAAGTGTTCTTCTGATACGCGTCAAAACGTTTTCTTCTATAACTGCGCGTAAAGCATGTGTTCGTGCTTAATACAACGAAACAAGCTGTTTTAGTCCGAAAAGAGTTAAATCTGAACACATCGGTTTTACAAGTGTTCCTCTGATACGCGTCAAAACTTTTTCTCTTATAACTGCGCGAAAAGCATGTATTCTTGCTCAATACAGCGAAACAAGCTGTTTTAGACCGCAATGAGCTAAATCACAACACATCGGTTTTACAAGTGTTCCTGATACGCGTCAAAACTTTTTTTTATAACTGCGCGAAAAGCATGTATTCTTGCTTAATACAGCGAAACAAGCTGTTTTAGACCGAAAAGAGCTAAATCACAACACATCGGTATTACAAGTGTTCCACGTGATACTCGTCAAAAATTTTTCTCTTATAACTGCGCGAAAAGCATGTATTCGTGCTTAATACAACGAAACAAGCTGTTTTAGACCGAAACGAGCTAAATCTGAACACATCGGTTTTACAAGTATCCACGTGATACTCGTCAAAACTTTTCCTCTTATAACTGCGCAAAAAGCATGTATTCTTGCTTAATACAACGAAACAAGCTGTTTTAGACCGAAATGAGCTAAATCACAACACATCGGTTTTACAAGTGTTCCTCTGATACGCGTCAAAACTTTTTCTCTTATAACTGCGCGAAAAGCATGTATTCTTGCTTAATACAGCGAAACAAGCTGTTTTAGACCGAAATGAGCTAAATCACAACACATCGGTTTTACAAGTGTTCCTCTGATACGCGTCAAAACTTTTTCTCTTATAATTGCGCGAAAAGCATGTATTCGTGCTTAATACAACGAAACAAGCTGTTTTAGACCAAAACGAGCTAGATCTGAACACATCAGTTTTACAAGTGTACATGTGATACGCGTCAAAACTTTTTCTCTTATAACTGCGCGAAAAGCACGTGTTCTTGCTTATTACAGCGAAACAAGATGTTTTAGACCGAAACGAGCTAAATCACAACACCTCGGTTTTACAAGTGTTCCTCTGATACGCGTCAAAACGTTTTCTTCTATAACTGCGCGTAAAGCATGTATTCGTGCTTAATACAACGAAACAAGCTGTTTTAGACCGAAACGAGCTAAATCACAACACATCGGTTTTACAAGTGTTCCTCTGATACGCGTCTAAACTTTTTCTCTTATAACTGCGCAAAAAGCATGTATTCGTGCTTAATACAACGAAACAAGCTGTTTTAGACCGAAACGAGCTAAATCTGAACACATCGGTTTTACAAGTGTCCCTGTGACACGCGTCAAAACTTTTTCTCTTATAACTGCGCGAAAAGCATGTATTCTTGCTTAATACAGCGAAACAAGCTGTTTTAGACCGAAACGAGGTAAATCTGAACACATCGGTTTTACAAGTGTCCTTGTGACGTGCCTTTAAAACTTTTTCTCTTATAACTGCGCGAAAAGCATGTATTCTTGCTTAATACAGCGAAACAAGCTGTTTTAGACCGAAACGAGCTAAATCACAACACATCGGTTTTACAAGTGTTCCTCTGATACGCGTCTAAACTTTTTCTCTTATAACTGCGCGAAAAGCATGTATTCGTGCTTAATACAACGAAACAAGCTGTTTTAGACCAAAACGAGCTAGATCTGAACACATCGGTTTTACAAGTGTCCTTGTGATACGCGTCAAAACTTTTTCTCTTATAACTGCGCGAAAAGCATGTGTTCGTGCTTAATACAACGAAACAAGCTGTTTTAGTCTGAAAAGAGTTAAAAATCTGAACACATCGGTTTTACAAGTGTTGCTCTGATACGCGTCAAAACTTTTTCTCTTATAACTGCGCGAAAAGCATGTATTCTTGCTTAATACAACGAAACAAGCTGTTTTAGACCGAAACGAGCTAAATCACAACACATCGGTTTTACAAGTGTCTCTCTGATACGCGTCAAAACTTTTTCTTCTATAACTCTGCGTAAAGCATGTATTCTTGCTTAATACAACGAAACAAGCTGTTTTAGACCGAAACGAGCTAAATCTGAACACATCGGTTTTACAAGTGTTCCTCTGATACGCGTCAAAACTTTTTCTCTTATAACTGCGCGAAAAGCATGTATTCTTGCTCAATACAGCGAAACAAGCTGTTTTAGACCGAAATGAGCTAAATCACAACACATCGGTTTTAAAAGTGTTCCTGATACGCGTCAAAACTTTTTCCTTATAACTGCGCGAAAAGCATGTATTCTTGCTTAATACAGCGAAACAAGCTGTTTTAGACCGAAACGAGCTAAATCACAACACATCGGTATTACAAGTGTTCCACGTGATACTCGTCAAAAATTTTTCTCTTATAACTGCGCGAAAAGCATGTATTCGTGCTTAATACAACGAAACAAGCTGTTTTAGACCGAAACGAGCTAAATCGCAACACATCGGTTTTACAAGTGTTCCTCTGATACGCGTCTAAACTTTTTCTCTTATAACTGCGCGAAAAGCATGTATTCGTGCTTAATACAACGAAACAAGCTGTTTTAGACCGAAACGAGCTAAATCTGAACACATCGGTTTTACAACTGTCCCTGTGACACGCGTCAAAACTTTTTCTCTTATAACTGCGCGAAAAGCATGTATTCTTGCTTAATACAGCGAAACAAGTTGTTTTAGACCGAAATGAGCTAAATCACAACATATCGGTTTTACAAATGTTCCTCTGATACGCGTCAAAACTTTTTTCTCTTATAACTGCGCGAAAAGCATGTATTCGTGCTTAGTCCAACGAAACAAGCTGTTTTAGACCGAAACGAGGTAAATCTGAACACATCGGTTTTACAAGTGTCCTTGTGACGACTTTAAAACTTTTTTTCTTATAACTGCGCGAAAAGCATGTATTCCTGCTTAATACAGCGAAACAAGCTGTTTTAGACCAAACGAGCTAAATCACAACACATCGGTTTTACAAGTATTCCTCTGATATGCGTCAAATCTTTTTCTCTTATAACTGCGCGAAAAGCATGTATTCTTGCTTAATACAGCGAAACAAGCTGTTTTAGACCGAAACGAGCTAAATCACAACACATCGGTATTACAAGTGTTCCACGTGATACTCGTCAAAAATTTTTCTCTTATAACTGCGCGAAAAGCATGTATTCGTGCTTTATACAACGAAACAAGCTGTTTTAGACCGAAACGAGCTAAATCTGAACACATCGGTTTTACAAGTATCCACGTGATACTCGTCAAAACTTTTTCTCTTATAACTGCGCGAAAAGCATGTATTCTTGCTTAATACAACGAAACAAGCTGTTTTAGACGAAATGAGCTAAATCACAACACATCGGTTTTACAAGTGTCTCTCTAATACGCGTCAAAACTTTTTCTCTTATAACTGCGCGAAAAGCACGTATTCTTGCTTAATACAGCGAAACAAGCTGTTTTAGACCAAAACGAGCTAGATCTGAACACATCGGTTTTACAAGTGTCCTTGTGATACGCGTCAAAACTTTTTCTCTTATAACTGCGCGAAAAGCATGTGTTCGTGCTTAATACAACGAAACAAGCTGTTTTAGTCCGAAAAGAGTTAAATCTGAACACATCGGTTTTACAAGTGTTCCTCTGATACGCGTCAAAACTTTTTCTCTTATAACTGCGCGAAAAGCATGTATTCTTGCTTAATACAACGAAACAAGCTGTTTTAGACCGAAACGAGCTAAATCACAACACATCGGTTTTACAAGTGTCTCTATGATACGCGTCAAAACTTTTTCTTCTATAACGGCGCGTAAAGCATGTATTCTTGCTTAATACAACGAAACAAGCTGTTTTAGACCGAAACGATCTAAATCTGAACACATCGGTTTTACAAGTGTTCCTCTGATACGCGTCAAAACTTGTTCTCTTATAACTGCGCGAAAAGCTTGTATTCTTGCTTAATACAACGAAACAAGCTGTTTTAGTCCGAAACGAGCCAAATCACAACACATCGGTATTACAAGTGTTCCACGTGATACTCGTCAAAACGTCTTCTCTTATAACTGCGCGAAAAGCATGTATTCGTGCTTAATACAACGAAACAAGCTGTTTTAGACCAAAACGAGCTAGATCTGAACACATCAGTTTTACAAGTGTACATGTGATACGCGTCAAAACTTTTTCTCTTATAACTGCGCGAAAAGCACGTGTTCTTGCTTATTACAGCGAAACAAGATGTTTTAGACCGAAACGAGCTAAATCACAACACCTCGTTTTACAAGTGTTCCTCTGATACGCGTCAAAACGTTTTCTTCTATAACTGCGCGTAAAGCATGTATTCGTGCTTAATACAACGAAACAAGCTGTTTTAGACCGAAACGAGCTAAATCACAACACATCGGTTTTACAAGTGTTCCTCTGATACGCGTCCAAACTTTTTCTCTTATAACTGCGCAAAAAGCATGTATTCGTGCTTAATACAACGAAACAAGCTGTTTTAGACCGAAACGAGCTAAATCTGAACACATCGGTTTTACAAGTGTCCCTGTGACACGCGTCAAAACTTTTTCTCTTATAACTGCGCGAAAAGCATGTATTCTTGCTTAATACAGCGAAACAAGCTGTTTTAGACCGAAACGAGGTAAATCTGAACACATCGGTTTTACAAGTGTCCTTGTGACGTGCCTTTAAAACTTTTTCTCTTATAACTGCGCGAAAAGCATGTATTCTTGCTTAATACAGCGAAACAAGCTGTTTTAGACCGAAACGAGCTAAATCACAACACATCGGTTTTTGCAAGTGTTCCTCTGATACGCGTCAACTCTTTTTTCTCTTATAACTGCGCGAAAAGCATGTATTCGTGCTTAGTCCAACGAAACAAGCTGTTTTAGACCGAAACGAGCTAAATCACAACACATCGGTTTTACAAGTGTTCCTCTGATACGCGTCTAAACTTTTTCTCTTATAACTGCGCGAAAAGCATGTATTCGTGCTTAATACAACGAAACAAGCTGTTTTAGACCAAAACGAGCTAGATCTGAACACATCGGTTTTACAAGTGTCCTTGTGATACGCGTCAAAACTTTTTCTCTTATAA
>NW_027526758.1:0-69826 GCF_052857255.1 Amblyomma americanum | reverse complement strand
TGTTCAGATCTAGCTCGTTTAGGTCTAAAACAGCTTGTTTCGTTGTATTAAGCACGAATACATGCTTTTCGCGCACTTATAAGAGAAAAAGTTTTGACGCGTATCACATAGACACTTGTAAAACCGATGTGTTCAGATCTAGCTCGTTTTGGTCTAAAACAGCTTGTTTCGTTGTATTACGCACGAATACAAGCTTTTCGAGCAGTTATGAGAAAAAGTTTTGACGCGTATCACATGGACACTTGTAAAATTGATGTGTTCAGATCTAGCTCGTTTAGGTCTAAAACAGCTTGTTTCGTTGTAATAAGCACGAATACATGCTTTTCGCGCAGTTATAAGAGAAAAAGTTTTGACGCGTATCACATAGACACTTGTAAAACCGATGTGTTCAGATCTAGCTCGTTTTGGTCTAAAACAGCTTCTTTCGTTGTATTACGCACGAATACAAGCTTTTCGAGCAGTTATAAGAGAAAAAGTTTTGACGCGTATCACATAGACACTTGTAAAACCGATGTGTTCAGATCTAGCTCGTTTAGGTCTAAAACAGCTTGTTTCGTTGTATTAAGCACGAATACATGCTTTTCGCGCAGTTAAAAAAGAAAAAGTTTTGACGCGTATCACATGGACATTTGTAAAACCGATGTGTTCAAATCTGGCTCGTTTAGGTCTAAAACAGCTTGTTTCGTTGTATTAAGCACGAATACATGCTTTTCGCGCAGTTATAAGAGAAAAAGTTTTGACGCGTATCACATAGACACTTGTAAAACCGATGTGTTCAGATCTAGCTCATTTTGGTCTAAAACAGCTTGTTTCGTTGTAATACGCACGAATACAAGCTTTTCGAGCAGTTATGAGAAAAAGTTTTGACGCGTATCACATGGACACTTGTAAAACCGATGTGTTCAGATCTAGCTCGTTTAGGTCTAAAACCGCTTGTTTCGTTGTATTAAGCACGAATACATGCTTTTCGCGCCGTTATAAGAGAAAAAGTTTTGACGCGTATTACATAGACACTTGTAAAACCGATGTGTTCAGATCTAGCTCGTTATGGTCTAAAACAGCTTGTTTCGTTGTATTAAGCACGAATACATGCTTTTCGCGCAGTTATAAGAGAAAAAGTTTTGACGCGTATCACATGGACATTTGTAAAACCGATGTGTTCAGATCTAGCTCGTTTAGGTCTAAAACAGCTTCTTTCGTTGTATTACGCACGAATACAAGCTTTTCGAGCAGTTATAAGAGAAAAAGTTTTGACGCGTATCACATAGACACTTGTAAATCCGATGTGTTCAGATCTAGCTCGTTTAGGTCTAAAACAGCTTGTTTCGTTGTATTAGGCACGAATACATGCTTTGGCGCAGTTATAAGAGAAAAACGACGCGTATCACAAGGACTTGTAAAACCGATGTGTTCAGATCTAGCTCGTTTTGGTCTAAAACAGCTTGTTTCGTTGTATTAAGCACGAATACAAGCTTTTCGAGCAGTTATGAGAAAAAGTTTTGACGCGTATCACATGGACACTTGTAAAACCGATGTGTTCAGATCTAGCTCGTTTAGGTCTAAAACAGCTTGTTTCGTTGTATTAAGCACGAATACATGCTTTTCGCGCAGTTATAAGAGAAAAAGTTTTGACGCGTATCGCATAGACACTTGTAAAACCGATGTGTTCAGATCTAGCTCGTTTTGGTGTAAAACAGCTTGTTTCGGTTTAATAAGCACGAATACATGCTTTGGCGCAGTTATAAGAGAAAAACTTGACGCGTATCACAAGGACTTGTAAAACCGATGTGTTCAGATTTAGCTCGTTTTGGTCTAAAACAGCTTGTTTCGTTGTATAAGCACGAATACAAGCTTTTCGAGCAGTTATCAGAAGTTTTGACGCGTATCACATGGACACTTGTAAAACCGATGTGTTCAGATCTAGCTCGTTTAGGTCTAAAACAGCTTGTTTCGTTGTATTAAGCACGAATACATGCTTTTCGCGCAGTTATAAGAGAAAAAGTGTTGACGCGTATCACATAGACACTTGTAAAACCGATTTGTTCAGATCTAGCTCGTTTTTGTCTAAAACAGCTTCTTTCGTTGTATTACGCATGAATACAAGCTTTTCGAGCAGTTATAAGAGAAAAAGTTTTGACGCGTATCACATAGACACTTGTAAAACCGATGTGTTCAGATCTAGCTCGTTTTGGTCTAAAACAGCTTGTTTCGTTGTAATACGCACGAATACAAGCTTTTCGAGCAGTTACGAGAAAAAGTTTTGACGCGTATCACATGGACACTTGTAAAACCGATGTGTTCAGATCTAGCTCGTTTAGGTCTAAAACAGCTTGTTTCGTTGTATTAAGCACGAATACATGCTTTTCGCGCAGTTATAAGAGAAAAAGCTTTGACGCGTATCACATAGACACTTGTAAAACCGATGTGTTCAGATCTAGCTCGTTTTGGTCTAAAACAGCTTGTTTCGTTGTATTACGCACGAATACAAGCTTTTCGAGCAGTTATGAGAAAAAGTTTTGACGCGTATCACATGGACACTTGTAAAATCGATGTGTTCAGATCTAGCTCGTTTAGGTCTAAAACAGCTTGTTTCGTTGTATTAAGCACGAATACATGCTTTTCGCGCAGTTGAAGAGAAAAAGTTTTGACGCGTATCACATTGACATTTGTAAAACCGATGTGTTCAGATCTAGCTCGTTTTGGTCTAAAACAGCTTGCTTCGTTGTAATAAGCACGAAAACAAGCTTTTCGAGCAGTTATGAGAAAAAGTTTTGACGCGTATCACATGGACACTTGTAAAACCGATATGTTCAGATCTAGCTCGTTTAGGTCTAAAACAGCTTGTTTCGTTGTATTAAGCACGAATACATGCTTTTCGCGCAGTTATAAGAGAAAAAGTTTTGACGCGTATCACATAGACACTTGTAAAACCGATGTGTTCAGATCTAGCTCGTTTTGGCCTAAAACAGCTTCTTTCGTTGTATTACGCATGAATACAAGCTTTTCGAGCAGTTATAAGAGAAAAAGTTTTGACGCGTATCACATAGACACTTGTAAAACCGATGTGTTCAGATCTAGCTCGTTTAGGTCTAAAACAGCTTGTTTCGTTGTATTAAGCACGAATACATGCTTTTCGCGCAGTTATAAGAGAAAAAGTTTTGACGCGTATCACATAGACACTTGTAAAACCGATGTGTTCAGATCTAGCTCGTTTTGGTCTAAAACAGCTTGTTTCGTTGTAATACGCACGAATACAAGCTTTTCGAGCAGTTATGAGAAAAAGTTTTGACGCGTATCACATGGACACTTGTAAAACCGATGTGTTAAGATCTAGCTCGTTTAGGTCTAAAACAGCTTGTTTCGTTGTATTAAGCACGAATACATGCTTTTCGCGCAGTTATAGGAGAAAAAGTTTTGACGCGTATCACATGGACATTTGTAAAACCGATGTGTTCAGATCTAGCTCGTTTAGGTCTAAAACAGCTTGTTTCGTTGTATTAAGCACGAATACATGCTTTTCGCGCAGTTATAAGAGAAAAAGTTTTGCCGCGTATCACATAGACACTTGTAAAACCGATGTGTTCAGATCTAGCTCGTTTTGGTCTAAAACAGCTTGTTTCGTTGTATTACGCACGAATACAAGCTTTTCGAGCAGTTATGAGAAAAAGTTTTGACGCGTATCACATGGATACTTGTAAAATCGATGTGTTCAGATCTAGCTCCTTTAGGTCTAAAACAGCTTGTTTCGTTGTATTAAGCACGAATACATGCTTTTCGCGCAGTTATAGAAGAAAAAGTTTTGACGCGTATCACATAGACACTTGTAAAACCGATGTGTTCAGATCTAGCTCGTTTTGGTGTAAAACAGCTTGTTTCGGTTTATTAAGCACGAATACATGCTTTGGCGCAGTTATAAGAGAAAAACTTTTGACGCGTATCACAAGGACTTGTAAAACCGATGTGTTCAGATTTAGCTCGTTTTGGTCTAAAACAGCTTGTTTGGTTGTATTAAGCACGAATACAAGCTTTTCGCGCAGTTATAGGAGAAAAAGTTTTGACGCCTGTCACAGGGAGACTTGTAAAAAACGATGTGTTCAGATCTAGCTCGTTTTGGTCTAAAACAGCTTGTATCGTTGTATTAAGCACGAATACAAGCTTTTCGAGCAGTTAGAAGTTTTGACGCGTATCACAAGGACACTTGTAAAACCGATGTGTTCAGATCTAGCTTGTTTAGGTCTAAAACAGCTTGTTTCGTTATATTAAGCACGAATACATGCTTTTCGCGCAGTTATAAGAGAAAAAGTGTTGACGCGTATCACATACACTTGTAAAACCGATGTGTTCAGATCTAGCTCGTTTTGGTCTAAAACAGCTTCTTTCGTTGTATTACGCACGAATACAAGCTTTTCGAGCAGTTATAAGAGAAAAAGTTTTGACGCGTATCACATAGACACTTGTAAAACCGATGTGTTCAGATCTAGCTCGTTAGGTCTAAAACAGCTTGTTTCGTTGTATTAAGCACGAATACATGCTTTTCGCGCAGTTATAAAAGAAAAAGTTTTGACGCGTATCACATGGACATTTGTAAAACCGATGTGTTCAGATCTAGCTCGTTTAGGTCTAAAACAGATTGTTTCGTTGTATTAAGCACGAATACATGCTTTTCGCGCAGTTATAAGAGAAAAAGTTTTGACGCGTATCACATAGACACTTGTAAATTGATGTGTTCAGATCTAGCTCGTTTAGGTCTAAAACAGCTTGTTTCGTTGTAATAAGCACGAATACATGCTTTTCGCGCAGTTATAAGAGAAAAAGTTTTGACGCGTATCACATAGACACTTGTAAAACCGATGTGTTCAGATCTAGCTCGTTTTGGTCTAAAACAGCTTCTTTCGTTGTATTACGCACGAATACAAGCTTTTCGAGCAGTTATAAGAGAAAAAGTTTTTGACGCGTATCACATAGACACTTGTAAAACCGATGTGTTCAGATCTAGCTCGTTTAGGTCTAAAACAGCTTGTTTCGTTGTATTAACACGAATACATGCTTTTCGCGCAGTTATAAGAAAAAGTTTTGACGCGTATCACATGGACACTTGTAAAACCGATGTGTTCAGATCTAGCTCGTTTAGGTCTAAAACAGCTTGTTTCGTTGTATTAAGCACGAATACATGCTTTTCGCGCAGTTATAAGAGAAAAAGTTTTGACGCGTATCACATAGACACTTGTAAAACCGATGTGTTCAGATCTAGCTCATTTTGGTCTAAAACAGCTTGTTTCGTTGTAATACGCACGAATACAAGCTTTTCGAGCAGTTATGAGAAAAAGTTTTGACGCGTATCACATGGACACTTGTAAAACCGATGTGTTCAGATCTAGCTCGTTTAGGTCTAAAACAGCTTGTTTCGTTGTATAAGCACGAATACATGCTTTTCGCGCAGTTATAAGAGAAAAAGTTTTGACGCGTATTACATAGACACTTGTAAAACCGATGTGTTCAGATCTAGCTCGTTATGGTCTAAAACAGCTTGTTTCGTTGTATTAGGCACGAATACATGCTTTTCGCGCAGTTATAAGAGAAAAAGTTTTGACGCGTATCACATGGACATTTGTAAAACCGATGTGTTCAGATCTAGCTCGTTTAGGTCTAAAACAGCTTCTTTCGTTGTATTACGCACGAATACAAGCTTTTCGAGCAGTTATAAGAGAAAAAGTTTTGACGCGTATCACATAGACACTTGTAAATCCGATGTGTTCAGATCTAGCTCGTTTAGGTCTAAAACAGCGTGTTTCGTTGTATTAAGCACGAATACATGCTTTGGCGCAGTTATAGAGAAAAAACGACGCGTATCACAAGGACTTGTAAAACCGATGTGTTCAGATCTAGCTCGTTTTGGTCTAAAACAGCTTGTTTCGTTGTATTAAGCACGAATACAAGCTTTTCGAGCAGTTATGAGAAAAAGTTTTGACGCGTATCACATGGACACTTGTAAACCGATGTGTTCAGATCTAGCCTCGTTTAGGTCTAAAACAGCTTGTTTCGTTGTATTAAGCACGAATACATGCTTTTCGCGCAGTTATAAGAGAAAAAGTTTTGACGCGTATCGCATAGACACTTGTAAAACCGATGTGTTCAGATCTAGCTCGTTTGGTGTAAAACAGCTTGTTTCGGTTTAATAAGCACGAATACATGCTTTGGCGCAGTTATAAGAGAAAAACTTGACGCGTATCACAAGGACTTGTAAAACCGATGTGTTCAGATTTAGCTCGTTTTGGTCTAAAACAGCTTGTTTCGTTGTATTAAGCACGAATACAAGCTTTTCGAGCAGTTATCAGAAGTTTTGACGCGTATCACATGGACACTTGTAAAACCGATGTGTTCAGATCTAGCTCGTTTAGGTCTAAAACAGCTTGTTTCGTTGTATTAAGCACGAATACATGCTTTCGCGCAGTTATAAGAGAAAAAGTGTTGACGCGTATCACATAGACACTTGTAAAACCGATGTGTTCAGATCTAGCTCGTTTTGTCTAAACAGCTTCTTTCGTTGTATTACGCATGAATACAAGCTTTTCGCGCAGTTGAAGAGAAAAAGTTTTGACGCGTATCACATTGACACTTGTAAAACCGATGTGTTCAGATCTAGCTCGTTTTGGTCTAAAACAGCTTGCTTCGTTGTAATAAGCACGAATACAAGCTTTTCGAGCAGTTATGAGAAAAAGTTTTGACGCGTATCACATGGACACTTGTAAAACCGATATGTTCAGATCTAGCTCGTTTAGGTCTAAAACAGCTTGTTTCGTTGTATTAAGCACGAATACATGCTTTTCGCGCAGTTATAAGAGAAAAAGTTTTGACGCGTACCACATAGACACTTGTAAAACCGATGTGTTCAGATCTAGCTCGTTTTGGCCTAAAACAGCTTCTTTCGTTGTATTACGCATGAATACAAGCTTTTCGAGCAGTTATAAGAGAAAAAGTTTTGACGCGTATCACATAGACACTTGTAAAACCGATGTGTTCAGATCTAGCTCGTTTAGGTCTAAAACAGCTTGTTTCGTTGTATTAAGCACGAATACATGCTTTTCGCGCAGTTATAGGAGAAAAAGTTTTGACGCGTATCACATGGACATTTGTAAAACCGATGTGTTCAGATCTAGCTCGTTTAGGTCTAAAACAGCTTGTTTCGTTGTATTAAGCACGAATACATGCTTTTCGCGCAGTTATAAGAGAAAAAGTTTTGACGCGTATCACATAGACACTTGTAAAACCGATGTGTTCAGATCTAGCTCGTTTTGGTCTAAAACAGCTTGTTTCGTTGTAATACGCACGAATACAAGCTTTTCGAGCAGTTATGAGAAAAAGTTTTGACGCGTATCACATGGACACTTGTAAAACCGATGTGTTAAGATCTAGCTCGTTTAGGTCTAAAACAGCTTGTTTCGTTGTATTAAGCACGAATACATGCTTTTCGCGCAGTTATAGGAGAAAAAGTTTTGACGCGTATCACATGGACATTTGTAAAACCGATGTGTTCAGATCTAGCTCGTTTAGGTCTAAAAGAGCTTGTTTCGTTGTATTAAGCAAGAATACATGCTTTTCGCGCAGTTATAAGAGAAAAAGTTTTGACGCGTATCACATAGACACTTGTAAAACCGATGTGTTCAGATCTAGCTCGTTTTGGTCTAAAACAGCTTGTTTCGTTGTAATACGCACGAATACAAGCTTTTCGAGCAGTTATGAGAAAGTTTTGACGCGTATCACATGGACATTTGTAAAACCGATGTGTTCAGATCTAGCTCGTTTAGGTCTAAGACAGCTTGTTTCGTTGTAAGACGCGTATCCCATAGACACTAGTAAAACCGATGTGTTCAGATCTAGCTCGTTTTGGTCTAAAACAGCTTCTTTCGTTGTATTATGCATGAATACAACCTTTTCGAGCAGTTATAGAGAAAAAGTTTTGACGCGTATCACATGGACATTTGTAAAACCGATGTGTTCAGATCTAGCTCGTTTAGGTCTAAAACAGCTTGTTTCGTTGTATTAAGCACGAATACATGCTTTTCGCGCAGTTATAAGAGAAAAAGTTTTGACGCGTATCACATAGACACTTGTAAAACCGATGTGTTCAGATCTAGCTCGTTTAGGTCTAAAACATCTTGTTTCGTTGTATTAAGCACGAATACATGCTTTTCGCGCAGTTATAAGAGAAAAAGTGTTGACGCGTATCACATAGACACTTGTAAAACCGATGTGTTCAGATCTAGCTCGTTTTGGTCCTAAAACAGCTTCTTTCGTTGTATTACGCATGAATACAAGCTTTTCGAGCAGTTATAAGAGAAAAAGTTTTGACGCGTATCACATAGACACTTGTAAAACCGATGTGTTCAGATCTAGCTCGTTTAGGTCTAAAACAGCTTGTTTCGTTGTATTAAACACGAATACATGCTTTTCGCGCAGTTATAAGAGAAAAGTTTTGACGCGTATCACATAGACACTTGTAAAACCGATGTGTTCAGATCTAGCTCGTTTTGGTCTAAAACAGCTTGTTTCGTTGTATACGCACGAATACAAGCTTTTCGAGCAGTTATGAGAAAAAGTTTTGACGCGTATCACATGGATACTTGTAAAATCGATGTGTTCAGATCTAGCTCCTTTAGGTCTAAAACAGCTTGTTTCGTTGTATTAAGCACGAATACATGCTTTTCGCGCAGTTATAGGAGAAAAAGTTTTGACGCGTATCACATAGACACTTGTAAAACCGATGTGTTCAGATCTAGCTCGTTTTGGTGTAAAACAGCTTGTTTCGGTTTATTAAGCACGAATACATGCTTTGGCGCAGTTATAAGAGAAAAACTTTGACGCGTATCACAAGGACTTGTAAAACCGATGTGTTCAGATTTAGCTCGTTTTGGTCTAAAACAGCTTGTTTGGTTGTATTAAGCACGAATACAAGCTTTTCGCGCAGTTATAGGAGAAAAAGTTTTGACGCCTGTCACAGGGAGGCTTGTAAAACCGATGTGTTCAGATCTAGCTCGTTTTGGTCTAAAACAGCTTGTTTCGTTGTATTAAGCACGAATACAAGCTCTTCGAGCAGTTATCAGAAGTTTTGACGCGTATCACATGGACACTTGTAAAACCGATGTGTTCAGATCTAGCTTGTTTAGGTCTAAAACAGCTTGTTTCGTTGTATTAAGCACGAATACATGCTTTTCGCGCAGTTATAAGAGAAAAAGTGTTGACGCGTATCACATAGACACTTGTAAACCGATGTGTTCAGATCTAGCTCGTTTTGGTCTAAAACAGCTTCTTTCGTTGTATTACGCATGAATACAAGCTTTTCGAGCAGTTATAAGAGAAAAAGTTTTGACGCGTATCACATAGACACTTGTAAAACCGATGTGTTCAGATCTAGCTCGTTTAGGTCTAAAACAGCTTGTTTCGTTGTATTAAGCACGAATACATGCTTTTCGCGCAATTATGAGAAAAAGTTTTGACGCGTATCACATCGACACTTGTAAAACCGATGTGTTCAGATCTAGCTCGTTTTGGTCTAAAACAGCTTCTTTCGTTGTATTACGCACGAATACAAGCTTTTCGAGCAGTTATAAGAGAAAAAGTTTTGACGCGTATCACATAGACACTTGTAAAACCGATGTGTTCAGATCTAGCTCGTTTAGGTCTAAACAGCTTGTTTCGTTGTATTAACACGAATACATGCTTTTCGCGCAGTTATAAGAAAAAGTTTTGACGCGTATCACATGGACACTTGTAAAACCGATGTGTTCAGATCTAGCTCGTTTAGGTCTAAAACAGCTTGTTTCGTTGTATTAAGCACGAATACATGCTTTTCGCGCAGTTAAAAAAGAAAAAGTTTGACGCGTATCACATGGACATTTGTAAAACCGATGTGTTCAAATCTAGCTCGTTTAGGTCTAAAACAGCTTGTTTCGTTGTATTAAGCACGAATACATGCTTTCGCGCAGTTATAAGAGAAAAAGTTTTGACGCGTATCACATAGACACTTGTAAAACCGATGTGTTCAGATCTAGCTCATTTTGGTCTAAAACAGCTTGTTTCGTTGTAATACGCACGAATACAAGCTTTTCGAGCAGTTATGAGAAAAAGTTTTGACGCGTATCACATGGACACTTGTAAAACCGATGTGTTCAGATCTAGCTCGTTTAGGTCTAAAACAGCTTGTTTCGTTGTATTAAGCACGAATACATGCTTTTCGCGCAGTTATAAGAGAAAAAGTTTTGACGCGTATTACATAGACACTTGTAAAACCGATGTGTTCAGATCTAGCTCGTTATGGTCTAAAACAGCTTGTTTCGTTGTATTAAGCACGAATACATGCTTTTCGCGCAGTTATAAGAGAAAAAGTTTTGACGCGTATCACATGGACATTTGTAAAACCGATGTGTTCAGATCTAGCTCGTTTAGGTATAAAACAGCTTCTTTCGTTGTATTACGCACGAATACAAGCTTTTCGAGCAGTTATAAGAGAAAAAGTTTTGACGCGTATCACATAGACACTTGTAAATCCGATGTGTTCAGATCTAGCTCGTTTAGGTCTAAAACAGCTTGTTTCGTTGTATTAAGCACGAATACATGCTTTGGCGCAGTTATAAGAGAAAAACGACGCGTATCACAAGGACTTGTAAAACCGATGTGTTCAGATCTAGCTCGTTTTGGTCTGAAACAGCTTGTTTCGTTGTATTAAGCACGATACAAGCTTTTCGAGCAGTTATGAGAAAAAGTTTTGACGCGTATCACATGGACACTTGTAAAACCGATGTGTTCAGATCTAGCTCGTTTAGGTCTAAAACAGCTTGTTTCGTTGTATTAAGCACGAATACATGCTTTTCGCGCAGTTATAAGAGAAAAAGTTTTGACGCGTATCGCATAGACACTTGTAAAACCGATGTGTTCAGATCTAGCTCGTTTTGGTGTAAAACAGCTTGTTTCGGTTTAATAAGCACGAATACATGCTTTGGCGCAGTTATAAGAGAAAAACTTGACGCGTATCACAAGGACTTGTAAACCGATGTGTTCAGATTTAGCTCGTTTTGGTCTAAAACAGCTTGTTTCGTTGTATTAAGCACGAATACAAGCTTTTCGAGCAGTTATCAGAAGTTTTGACGCGTATCACATGGACACTTGTAAAACCGATGTGTTCAGATCTAGCTCGTTTAGGTCTAAAACAGCTTGTTTCGTTGTATTAAGCACGAATACATGCTTTTCGCGCAGTTATAAGAGAAAAAGTGTTGACGCGTATCACATAGACACTTGTAAAACCGATGTGTTCAGATCTAGCTCGTTTTTGGTCTAAAACAGCTTGTTTCGTTGTAATACGCACGAATACAAGCTTTTCGAGCAGTTATGAGAAAAAGTTTTGACGCGTATCACATGGACACTTGTAAAACCGATGTGTTCAGATCTAGCTCGTTTAGGTCTAAAACAGCTTGTTTCGTTGTATTAAGCACGAATACATGCTTTTCGCGCAGTTATAAGAGAAAAAGTTTTGACGCGTATCACATAGACACTTGTAAAACCGATGTGTTCAGATCTAGCTCGTTTTGGTCTAAAACAGCTTGTTTCGTTGTATTACGCACGAATACAAGCTTTTCGAGCAGTTATGAGAAAAAGTTTTGACGCGTATCACATGGACACTTGTAAAATCGATGTGTTCAGATCTAGCTCGTTTAGGTCTAAAACAGCTTGTTTCGTTGTATTAAGCACGAATACATGCTTTTCGCGCAGTTGAAGAGAAAAAGTTTTGACGCGTATCACATTGACACTTGTAAAACCGATGTGTTCAGATCTAGCTCGTTTTGGTCTAAAACAGCTTGCTTCGTTGTAATAAGCACGAATACAAGCTTTTCGAGCAGTTATGAGAAAAAGTTTTGACGCGTATCACATGGACACTTGTAAAACCGATATGTTCAGATCTAGCTCGTTTAGGTCTAAAACAGCTTGTTTCGTTGTATTAAGCACGAATACATGCTTTTCGCGCAGTTATAAGAGAAAAAGTTTTGACGCGTATCACATAGACACTTGTAAACCGATGTGTTCAGATCTAGCTCGTTTTGGCCTAAAACAGCTTCTTTCGTTGTATTACGCATGAATACAAGCTTTTCGAGCAGTTATAAGAGAAAAAGTTTTGACGCGTATCACATAGACACTTGTAAAACCGATGTGTTCAGATCTAGCTCGTTTAGGTCTAAAACAGCTTGTTTCGTTGTATTAAGCACGAATACATGCTTTTCGCGCAGTTATAGGAGAAAAAGTTTTCACGCGTATCACATGGACATTTGTAAAACCGATGTGTTCAGATCTAGCTCGTTTAGGTCTAAAACAGCTTGTTTCGTTGTATTAAGCACGAATACATGCTTTTCGCGCAGTTATAAGAGAAAAAGTTTTGACGCGTATCACATAGACACTTGTAAAACCGATGTGTTCAGATCTAGCTCGTTTTGGTCTAAACAGCTTGATTCGTTGTAATACGCACGAATACAAGCTTTTCGAGCAGTTATGAGAAAAAGTTTTGACGCGTATCACATGGACACTTGTAAAACCGATGTGTTAGGATCTAGCTCGTTTAGGTCTAAAACAGCTTGTTTCGTTGTATTAAGCACGAATACATGCTTTTCGCGCAGTTAAAGAGAAAAAGTTTTGACGCGTATCACATTGACACTTGTAAAACCGATGTGTTCAGATCTAGCTCGTTTTGGTCTAAAACAGCTTGCTTCGTTGTAATAAGCACGAATACAAGCTTTTCGAGCAGTTATGAGAAAAAGTTTTGACGCGTATCACATGGACACTTGTAAAACCGATATGTTCAGATCTAGCTCGTTTAGGTCTAAAACAGCTTGTTTCGTTGTATTAAGCACGAATACATGCTTTTCGCGCAGTTATAAGAGAAAAAGTTTTGACGCGTATTACATAGACACTTGTAAAACCGATGTGTTCAGATCTAGCTCGTTATGGTCTAAAACAGCTTGTTTCGTTGTATTACGCACGAATACAAGCTTTTCGAGCAGTTATGAAAAATGTTTTGACGCGTATCACATGGACCACTTGTAAAACCGATGTGTTCAGATCTAGCTCGTTTTGGTCTAAAACAGCTTGTTTCGTTGTATAAGCACGAATACAAGCTTTTCGAGCAGTTATCAGAAGTTTTGACGCGTATCACATGGACACTTGTAAAACCGATGTGTTCAGATCTAGCTCGTTTAGGTCTAAAACAGCTTGTTTCGTTGTATTAGGCACGAATACATGCTTTTCGCGCAGTTATAAGAGAAAAAGTTTTGACGCGTATCACATGGACATTTGTAAAACCGATGTGTTCAGATCTAGCTCGTTTAGGTCTAAAACAGCTTGTTTCGTTGTATTAAGCACGAATACATGCTTTTCGCGCAGTTATAAGAGAAAAAGTTTTGACGCGTATTACATAGACACTTGTAAAACCGATGTGTTCAGATCTAGCTCGTTATGGTCTAAAACAGCTTCTTTCGTTGTATTACGCACGAATACAAGCTTTTCGAGCAGTTATAAGAGAAAAAGTTTTGACGCGTATCACATAGACACTTGTAAAACCGATGTGTTCAGATCTAGCTCATTTTGGTCTAAAACAGCTTGTTTCGTTGTAATACGCACGAATACATGCTTTTCGCGCAGTTAAAAAAGAAAAAGTTTGACGCGTATCACATGGACATTTGTAAAACCGATGTGTTCAAATCTAGCTCGTTTAGGTCTAAAACAGCTTGTTTCGTTGTATTAAGCACGAATACATGCTTTTCGCGCAGTTATAGAGAAAAAGTTTTGACGCGTATCACATAGACACTTGTAAAACCGATGTGTTCAGATCTAGCTCATTTTGGTCTAAAACAGCTTGTTTCGTTGTAATACGCACGAATACAAGCTTTTCGAGCAGTTATGAGAAAAAGTTTTGACGCGTATCACATGGACACTTGTAAAACCGATGTGTTCAGATCTAGCTCGTTTAGGTCTAAAACAGCTTGTTTCGTTGTATTAAGCACGAATACATGCTTTTCGCGCAGTTATAAGAGAAAAAGTTTTGACGCGTATTACATAGACACTTGTAAAACCGATGTGTTCAGATCTAGCTCGTTATGGTCTAAAACAGCTTGTTTCGTTGTATTAACCACGAATACATGCTTCTCGCGCAGTTATAAGAGAAAAAGTTTTGACGCGTATCACATGGACATTTGTAAAACCGATGTGTTCAGATCTAGCTCGTTTAGGTCTAAAACAGCTTCTTTCGTTGTATTACGCACGAATACAAGCTTTTCGAGCAGTTATAAGAGAAAAAGTTTTGACGCGTATCACATAGACACTTGTAAATCCGATGTGTTCAGATCTAGCTCGTTTAGGTCTAAAACAGCTTGTTTCGTTGTATTAAGCACGAATACATGCTTTGGCGCAGTTATAAGAGAAAAACGACGCGTATCACAAGGACTTGTAAAACCGATGTGTTCAGATCTAGCTCGTTTTGGTCTAAAACAGCTTGTTTCGTTGTATTAAGCACGAATACAAGCTTTTCGAGCAGTTATGAGAAAAGTTTTGACGCGTATCACATGGACACTTGTAAAACCGATGTGTTCAGATCTAGCTCGTTTAGGTCTAAACAGCTTGTTTCGTTGTATTAAGCACGAATACATGCTTTTCGCGCAGTTATAAGAGAAAAAGTTTTGACGCGTATCGCATAGACACTTGTAAAACCGATGTGTTCAGATCTAGCTCGTTTTGGTGTAAAACAGCTTGTTTCGGTTTAATAAGCACGAATACAAGCTTTGGCGCAGTTATAAGAGAAAAACTTGACGCGTATCACAAGGACTTGTAAAACCGATGTGTTCAGATTTAGCTCGTTTTGGTCTAAAACAGCTTGTTTCGTTGTATTAAGCACGAATACAAGCTTTTCGAGCAGTTATCAGAAGTTTTGACGCGTATCACATGGACACTTGTAAAACCGATGTGTTCAGATCTAGCTCGTTTAGGTCTAAAACAGCTTGTTTCGTTGTATTAAGCACGAATACATGCTTTTCGCGCAGTTATAAGAGAAAAAGTGTTGACGCGTATCACATAGACACTTGTAAAACCGATGTGTTCAGATCTAGCTCGTTTTGGTCTAAAACAGCTTGTTTCGTTGTAATACGCACGAATACAAGCTTTTCGAGCAGTTATGAGAAAAAGTTTTGACGCGTATCACATGGACACTTGTAAAACCGATGTGTTCAGATCTAGCTCGTTTAGGTCTAAAACAGCTTGTTTCGTTGTATTAAGCACGAATACATGCTTTTCGCGCAGTTATAAGAGAAAAAGTTTTGACGCGTATCACATAGACACTTGTAAAACCGATGTGTTCAGATCTAGCTCGTTTTGGTCTAAAACAGCTTGTTTCGTTGTATTACGCACGAATACAAGCTTTTCGAGCAGTTATGAGAAAAAGTTTTGACGCGTATCACATGGACACTTGTAAAATCGATGTGTTCAGATCTAGCTCGTTTAGGTCTTAAACAGCTTGTTTCGTGTATTAAGCACGAATACATGCTTTTCGCGCAGTTATAAGAGAAAAAGTGTTGACGCGTATCACATAGACACTTGTAAACCGATGTGTTCAGATCTAGCTCGTTTTGGTCTAAAACAGCTTCTTTCGTTGTATTACGCATGAATACAAGCTTTTCGAGCAGTTATAAGAGAAAAAGTTTTGACGCGTATCACATAGACACTTGTAAAACCGATGTGTTCAGATCTAGCTCGTTTAGGTCTAAAACAGCTTGTTTCGTTGTATTAAGCACGAATACATGCTTTTCGCGCAATTATGAGAAAAAGTTTTGACGCGTATCACATCGACACTTGTAAAACCGATGTGTTCAGATCTAGCTCGTTTTGGTCTAAAACAGCTTCTTTCGTTGTATTACGCACGAATACAAGCTTTTTCGAGCAGTTATAAGAGAAAAAGTTTTGACGCGTATCACATAGACACTTGTAAAACCGATGTGTTCAGATCTAGCTCGTTTAGGTCTAAAACAGCTTGTTTCGTTGTATTAACACGAATACATGCTTTTCGCGCAGTTATAAGAAAAAGTTTTGACGCGTATCACATGGACACTTGTAAAACCGATGTGTTCAGATCTAGCTCGTTTAGGTCTAAAACAGCTTGTTTCGTTGTATTAAGCACGAATACATGCTTTTCGCGCAGTTAAAAAAGAAAAAGTTTTGACGCGTATCACATGGACTTTTGTAAAACCGATGTGTTCAAATCTAGCTCGTTTAGGTCTAAAACAGCTTGTTTCGTTGTATTAAGCACGAATACATGCTTTTCGCGCAGTTATAAGAGAAAAAGTTTTGACGCGTATCACATAGACACTTGTAAAACCGATGTGTTCAGATCTAGCTCATTTTGGTCTAAAACAGCTTGTTTCGTTGTAATACGCACGAATACAAGCTTTTCGAGCAGTTATGAGAAAAAGTTTTGACGCGTATCACATGGACACTTGTAAAACCGATGTGTTCAGATCTAGCTCGTTTAGGTCTAAAACAGCTTGTTTCGTTGTATTAAGCACGAATACATGCTTTTCGCGCAGTTATAAGAGAAAAAGTTTTGACGCGTATTACATAGACACTTGTAAAACCGATGTGTTCAGATCTAGCTCGTTATGGTCTAAAACAGCTTGTTTCGTTGTATTAAGCACGAATACATGCTTTCGCGCAGTTATAAGAGAAAAAGTTTTGACGCGTATCACATGGACATTTGTAAAACCGATGTGTTCTGATCTAGCTCGTTTAGGTCTAAAACAGCTTCTTTCGTTGTATTACGCACGAATACAAGCTTTTCGAGCAGTTATAAGAGAAAAAGTTTTGACGCGTATCACATGGACATTTGTAAAACCGATGTGTTCAGATCTAGCTCGTTTAGGTCTAAAACAGCTTCTTTCGTTGTATTACGCACGAATACAAGCTTTTCGAGCAGTTATAAGAGAAAAAGTTTTGACGCGTATTACATAGACACTTGTAAAACCGATGTGTTCAGATCTAGCTCGTTATGGTCTAAAACAGCTTGTTTCGTTGTATTAAGCACGAATACATGCTTTTCGCGCAGTTATAAGAGAAAAAGTTTTGACGCGTATCACATGGACATTTGTAAAACCGATGTGTTCTGATCTAGCTCGTTTAGGTCTAAAACAGCTTCTTTCGTTGTATTAAGCACGAATACATGCTTTTCGCGCAGTTATAAGAGAAAAAGTTTTGACGCGTATCACATGGACATTTGTAAAACCGATGTGTTCAGATCTAGCTCGTTTAGGTATAAAACAGCTTCTTTCGTTGTATACGCACGAATACAAGCTTTTCGAGCAGTTATAAGAGAAAAAGTTTTGACGCGTATCACATAGACACTTGTAAATCCGATGTGTTCAGATCTAGCTCGTTTAGGTCTAAAACAGCTTGTTTCGTTGTATTAAGCACGAATACATGCTTTGGCGCAGTTATAAGAGAAAAACGACGCGTATCACAAGGACTTGTAAAACCGATGTGTTCAGATCTAGCTCGTTTTGGTCTGAAACAGCTTGTTTCGTTGTATTAAGCACGAATACAAGCTTTTCGAGCAGTTATGAGAAAAAGTTTTGACGCGTATCACATGGACACTTGTAAAACCGATGTGTTCAGATCTAGCTCGTTTAGGTCTAAAACAGCTTGTTTCGTTGTATTAAGCACGAATACATGCTTTTCGCGCAGTTATAAGAGAAAAAGTTTTGACGCGTATCGCATAGACACTTGTAAAACGATGTGTTCAGATCTAGCTCGTTTTGGTGTAAAACAGCTTGTTTCGGTTTAATAAGCACGAATACATGCTTTGGCGCAGTTATAAGAGAAAAACTTGACGCGTATCACAAGGACTTGTAAAACCGATGTGTTCAGATTTAGCTCGTTTTGGTCTAAAACAGCTTGTTTCGTTGTATTAAGCACGAATACAAGCTTTTCGAGCAGTTATCAGAAGTTTTGACGCGTATCACATGGACACTTGTAAAACCGATGTGTTCAGATCTAGCTCGTTTAGGTCTAAAACAGCTTGTTTCGTTGTATTAAGCACGAATACATGCTTTTCGCGCAGTTATAAGAGAAAAAGTGTTGACGCGTATCACATAGACACTTGTAAAACCGATGTGTTCAGATCTAGCTCGTTTTGGTCTAAAACAGCTTGTTTCGTTGTAATACGCACGAATACAAGCTTTTCGAGCAGTTATGAGAAAAAGTTTTGACGCGTATCACATGGACACTTGTAAAACCGATGTGTTCAGATCTAGCTCGTTTAGGTCTAAAACAGCTTGTTTCGTTGTATTAAGCACGAATACATGCTTTTCGCGCAGTTATAAGAGAAAAAGTTTTGACGCGTATCACATAGACACTTGTAAAACCGATGTGTTCAGATCTAGCTCGTTTTGGTCTAAAACAGCTTGTTTCGTTGTATTACGCACGAATACAAGCTTTTCGAGCAGTTATGAGAAAAAGTTTTGACGCGTATCACATGGACACTTGTAAAATCGATGTGTTCAGATCTAGCTCGTTTAGGTCTAAAACAGCTTGTTTCGTTGTATTAAGCACGAATACATGCTTTCGCGCAGTTGAAGAGAAAAAGTTTTGACGCGTATCACATTGACACTTGTAAAACCGATGTGTTCAGATCTAGCTCGTTTTGGTCTAAAACAGCTTGCTTCGTTGTAATAAGCACGAATACAAGCTTTTCGAGCAGTTATGAGAAAAAGTTTTGACGCGTATCACATGGACACTTGTAAAAACCGATATGTTCAGATCTAGCTCGTTTAGGTCTAAAACAGCTTGTTTCGTTGTATTAAGCACGAATACATGCTTTTCGCGCAGTTATAAGAGAAAAAGTTTTGACGCGTATCACATAGACACTTGTAAAACCGATGTGTTCAGATCTAGCTCGTTTTGGCCTAAAACAGCTTCTTTCGTTGTATTACGCATGAATACAAGCTTTTCGAGCAGTTATAAGAGAAAAAGTTTTGACGCGTATCACATAGACACTTGTAAAACCGATGTGTTCAGATCTAGCTCGTTTAGGTCTAAAACAGCTTGTTTCGTTGTATTAAGCACGAATACATGCTTTTTCGCGCAGTTATAGGAGAAAAAGTTTTCACGCGTATCACATGGACATTTGTAAAACCGATGTGTTCAGATCTAGCTCGTTTAGGTCTAAAACAGCTTGTTTCGTTGTATTAAGCACGAATACATGCTTTTCGCGCAGTTATAAGAGAAAAAGTTTTGACGCGTATCACATAGACACTTGTAAAACCGATGTGTTCAGATCTAGCTCGTTTTGGTCTAAAACAGCTTGATTCGTTGTAATACGCACGAATACAAGCTTTTCGAGCAGTTATGAGAAAAAGTTTTGACGCGTATCACATGGACACTTGTAAAACCGATGTGTTAGGATCTAGCTCGTTTAGGTCTAAAACAGCTTGTTTCGTTGTATTAAGCACGAATACATGCTTTTCGCGCAGTTAAAGAGAAAAAGTTTTGACGCGTATCACATTGACACTTGTAAAACCGATGTGTTCAGATCTAGCTCGTTTTGGTCTAAAACAGCTTGCTTCGTTGTAATAAGCACGAATACAAGCTTTTCGAGCAGTTATGAGAAAAAGTTTTGACGCGTATCACATGGACACTTGTAAAACCGATATGTTCAGATCTAGCTCGTTTAGGTCTAAAACAGCTTGTTTCGTTGTATTAAGCACGAATACATGCTTTTCGCGCAGTTATAAGAGAAAAAGTTTTGACGCGTATTACATAGACACTTGTAAAACCGATGTGTTCAGATCTAGCTCGTTATGGTCTAAAACAGCTTGTTTCGTTGTATTACGCACGAATACAAGCTTTTCGAGCAGTTATGAAAAATGTTTTGACGCGTATCACATGGACACTTGTAAAACCGATGTGTTCAGATCTAGCTCGTTTTGGTCTAAAACAGCTTGTTTCGTTGTATAAGCACGAATACAAGCTTTTCGAGCAGTTATCAGAAGTTTTGACGCGTATCACATGGACACTTGTAAAACCGATGTGTTCAGATCTAGCTCGTTTAGGTCTAAAACAGCTTGTTTCGTTGTATTAGGCACGAATACATGCTTTTCGCGCAGTTATAAGAGAAAAAGTTTTGACGCGTATCACATGGACATTTGTAAAACCGATGTGTTCAGATCTAGCTCGTTTAGGTCTAAAACAGCTTGTTTCGTTGTATTAAGCACGAATACATGCTTTTCGCGCAGTTATAAGAGAAAAAGTTTTGACGCGTATTACATAGACACTTGTAAAACCGATGTGTTCAGATCTAGCTCGTTATGGTCTAAAACAGCTTCTTTCGTTGTATTACGCACGAATACAAGCTTTCGAGCAGTTATAAGAGAAAAGTTTTGACGCGTATCACATAGACACTTGTAAAACCGATGTGTTCAGATCTAGCTCATTTTGGTCTAAAACAGCTTGTTTCGTTGTAATACGCACGAATACATGCTTTTCGCGCAGTTAAAAAAGAAAAAGTTTTGACGCGTATCACATGGACATTTGTAAAACGATGTGTTCAAATCTAGCTCGTTTAGGTCTAAAACAGCTTGTTTCGTTGTATTAAGCACGAATACATGCTTTTCGCGCAGTTATAAGAGAAAAAGTTTTGACGCGTATCACATAGACACTTGTAAAACCGATGTGTTCAGATCTAGCTCATTTTGGTCTCTAAAACAGCTTGTTTCGTTGTAATACGCACGAATACAAGCTTTTCGAGCAGTTATGAGAAAAAGTTTTGACGCGTATCACATGGACACTTGTAAAACCGATGTGTTCAGATCTAGCTCGTTTAGGTCTAAAACAGCTTGTTTCGTTGTATTAAGCACGAATACATGCTTTTCGCGCAGTTATAAGAGAAAAAGTTTTGACGCGTATTACATAGACACTTGTAAAAACCGATGTGTTCAGATCTAGCTCGTTATGGTCTAAAACAGCTTGTTTCGTTGTATTAACCACGAATACATGCTTCTCGCGCAGTTATAAGAGAAAAAGTTTTGACGCGTATCACATGGACATTTGTAAAACCGATGTGTTCAGATCTAGCTCGTTTAGGTCTAAAACAGCTTCTTTCGTTGTATTACGCACGAATACAAGCTTTTCGAGCAGTTATAAGAGAAAAGTTTTGACGCGTATCACATAGACACTTGTAAATCCGATGTGTTCAGATCTAGCTCGTTTAGGTCTAAAACAGCTTGTTTCGTTGTATTAAGCACGAATACATGCTTTGGCGCAGTTATAAGAGAAAAACGACGCGTATCACAAGGACTTGTAAAACCGATGTGTTCAGATCTAGCTCGTTTTGGTCTAAAACAGCTTGTTTCGTTGTATTAAGCACGAATACAAGCTTTTCGAGCAGTTATGAGAAAAAGTTTTGACGCGTATCACATGGACACTTGTAAAACCGATGTGTTCAGATCTAGCTCGTTTAGGTCTAAAACAGCTTGTTTCGTTGTATTAAGCACGAATACATGCTTTTCGCGCAGTTATAAGAGAAAAAGTTTTGACGCGTATCGCATAGACACTTGTAAAACCGATGTGTTCAGATCTAGCTCGTTTTGGTGTAAAACAGCTTGTTTCGGTTTAATAAGCACGAATACATGCTTTGGCGCAGTTATAAGAGAAAAACTTGACGCGTATCACAAGGACTTGTAAAACCGATGTGTTCAGATTTAGCTCGTTTTGGTCTAAAACAGCTTGTTTCGTTGTATTAAGCACGAATACAAGCTTTTCGAGCAGTTATCAGAAGTTTTGACGCGTATCACATGGACACTTGTAAAACCGATGTGTTCAGATCTAGCTCGTTTAGGTCTAAAACAGCTTGTTTCGTTGTATTAAGCACGAATACATGCTTTTCGCGCAGTTATAAGAGAAAAAGTTTTGACGCGTATCACATAGACACTTGTAAAACCGATGTGTTCAGATCTAGCTCGTTTTGGTCTAAAACAGCTTGTTTCGTTGTATTACGCACGAATACAAGCTTTTCGAGCAGTTATGAGAAAAAGTTTTGACGCGTATCACATGGACACTTGTAAAATCGATGTGTTCAGATCTAGCTCGTTTAGGTCTTAAACAGCTTGTTTCGTTGTATTAAGCACGAATACATGCTTTTCGCGCAGTTATAAGAGAAAAAGTGTTGACGCGTATCACATAGACACTTGTAAACCGATGTGTTCAGATCTAGCTCGTTTTGGTCTAAAACAGCTTCTTTCGTTGTATTACGCATGAATACAAGCTTTTCGAGCAGTTATAAGAGAAAAAGTTTTGACGCGTATCACATAGACACTTGTAAAACCGATGTGTTCAGATCTAGCTCGTTTAGGTCTAAAACAGCTTGTTTCGTTGTATTAAGCACGAATACATGCTTTTCGCGCAATTATGAGAAAAAGTTTTGACGCGTATCACATCGACACTTGTAAAACCGATGTGTTCAGATCTAGCTCGTTTTGGTCTAAAACAGCTTCTTTCGTTGTATTACGCACGAATACAAGCTTTTCGAGCAGTTATAAGAGAAAAAGTTTTGACGCGTATCACATAGACACTTGTAAAACCGATGTGTTCAGATCTAGCTCGTTTAGGTCTAAAACAGCTTGTTTCGTTGTATTAACACGAATACATGCTTTTCGCGCAGTTATAAGAAAAAGTTTTGACGCGTATCACATGGACACTTGTAAAACCGATGTGTTCAGATCTAGCTCGTTTAGGTCTAAAACAGCTTGTTTCGTTGTATTAAGCACGAATACATGCTTTTCGCGCAGTTAAAAAAGAAAAAGTTTTGACGCGTATCACATGGACTTTTGTAAAACCGATGTGTTCAAATCTAGCTCGTTTAGGTCTAAAACAGCTTGTTTCGTTGTATTAAGCACGAATACATGCTTTTCGCGCAGTTATAAGAGAAAAAGTTTTGACGCGTATCACATAGACACTTGTAAAACCGATGTGTTCAGATCTAGCTCATTTTGGTCTAAAACAGCTTGTTTCGTTGTAATACGCACGAATACAAGCTTTTCGAGCAGTTATGAGAAAAAGTTTTGACGCGTATCACATGGACACTTGTAAAACCGATGTGTTCAGATCTAGCTCGTTTAGGTCTAAAACAGCTTGTTTCGTTGTATTAAGCACGAATACATGCTTTTCGCGCAGTTATAAGAGAAAAAGTTTTGACGCGTATTACATAGACACTTGTAAAACCGATGTGTTCAGATCTAGCTCGTTATGGTCTAAAACAGCTTGTTTCGTTGTATTAAGCACGAATACATGCTTTTCGCGCAGTTATAAGAGAAAAAGTTTTGACGCGTATCACATGGACATTTGTAAAACCGATGTGTTCTGATCTAGCTCGTTTAGGTCTAAAACAGCTTCTTTCGTTGTATTACGCACGAATACAAGCTTTTCGAGCAGTTATAAGAGAAAAAGTTTTGACGCGTATCACATAGACACTTGTAAATCCGATGTGTTCAGATCTAGCTCGTTTAGGTCTAAAACAGCTTGTTTCGTTGTATTAAGCACGAATACATGCTTTGGCGCAGTTATAAGAGAAAAACGACGCGTATCACAAGGACTTGTAAAACCGATGTGTTCAGATCTAGCTCGTTTTGGTCTAAAACAGCTTGTTTCGTTGTATTAAGCACGAATACAAGCTTTTCGAGCAGTTATGAGAAAAAGTTTTGACGCGTATCACATGGACACTTGTAAAACCGATGTGTTCAGATCTAGCTCGTTTAGGTCTAAAACAGCTTGTTTCGTTGTATTAAGCACGAATACATGCTTTTCGCGCAGTTATAAGAGAAAAAGTTTCGACGCGTATCGCATAGACACTTGTAAAACCGATGTGTTCAGATCTAGCTCGTTTTGGTGTAAAACAGCTTGTTTCGGTTTAATAAGCACGAATACATGCTTTGGCGCAGTTATAAGAGAAAAACTTGACGCGTATCACAAGGACTTGTAAAACCGATGTGTTCAGATTTAGCTCGTTTTGGTCTAAAACAGCTTGTTTCGTTGTATTAAGCACGAATACAAGCTTTTCGAGCAGTTATCAGAAGTTTTGACGCGTATCACATGGACACTTGTAAAACCGATGTGTTCAGATCTAGCTCGTTTAGGTCTAAAACAGCTTGTTTCATTGTATTAAGCACGAATACATGCTTTTCGCGCAGTTATAAGAGAAAAAGTGTTGACGCGTATCACATAGACACTTGTAAAACCGATGTGTTCAGATCTAGCTCGTTTTGGTCTAAAACAGCTTGTTTCGTTGTAATACGCACGAATACAAGCTTTTCGAGCAGTTATGAGAAAAAGTTTTGACGCGTATCACATGGACACTTGTAAAACCGATGTGTTCAGATCTAGCTCGTTTAGGTCTAAAACAGCTTGTTTCGTTGTATTAAGCACGAATGCATGCTTTTCGCGCAGTTATAAGAGAAAAAGTTTTGACGCGTATCACATAGACACTTGTAAAACCGATGTGTTCAGATCTAGCTCGTTTTGGTCTAAAACAGCTTGTTTCGTTGTATTACGCACGAATACAAGCTTTTCGAGCAGTTATGAGAAAAAGTTTTGACGCGTATCACATGGACACTTGTAAAATCGATGTGTTCAGATCTAGCTCGTTTAGGTCTAAAACAGCTTGTTTCGTTGTATTAAGCACGAATACATGCTTTTCGCGCAGTTGAAGAGAAAAAGTTTTGACGCGTATCACATTGACACTTGTAAAACCGATGTGTTCAGATCTAGCTCGTTTTGGTCTAAAACAGCTTGCTTCGTTGTATTAAGCACGAATACAAGCTTTTCGAGCAGTTATGAGAAAGTTTTGACGCGTATCACATGGACACTTGTAAAACCGATATGTTCAGATCTAGCTCGTTTAGGTCTAAAACAGCTTGTTTCGTTGTATTAAGCACGAATACATGCTTTTCGCGCAGTTATAAGAGAAAAAGTTTTGACGCGTATCACATAGACACTTGTAAAACCGATGTGTTCAGATCTAGCTCGTTTTGGCCTAAAACAGCTTCTTTCGTTGTATTACGCATGAATACAAGCTTTTCGAGCAGTTATAAGAGAAAAAGTTTTGACGCGTATCACATAGACACTTGTAAAACCGATGTGTTCAGATCTAGCTCGTTTAGGTCTAAAACAGCTTGTTTCGTTGTATTAAGCACGAATACATGCTTTTCGCGCAGTTATAGGAGAAAAAGTTTTGACGCGTATCACATGGACACTTGTAAAATCGATGTGTTCAGATCTAGCTCGTTTAGGTCTAAAACAGCTTGTTTCGTTGTATTAAGCACGAATACATGCTTTTCGCGCAGTTAAAGAGAAAAAGTTTTGACGCGTATCACATTGACACTTGTAAAACCGATGTGTTCAGATCTAGCTCGTTTTGGTCTAAAACAGCTTGCTTCGTTGTAATAAGCACGAATACAAGCTTTTCGAGCAGTTATGAGAAAAAGTTTTGACGCGTATTACATAGACACTTGTAAAACCGATGTGTTCAGATCTAGCTCGTTATGGTCTAAAACAGCTTGTTTCGTTGTATTACGCACGAATACAAGCTTTTCGAGCAGTTATGAAAAATGTTTTGACGCGTATCACATGGACACTTGTAAAACCGATGTGTTCAGATCTAGCTCGTTTTGGTCTAAAACAGCTTGTTTCGTTGTATAAGCACGAATACAAGCTTTTCGAGCAGTTATCAGAAGTTTTGACGCGTATCACATGGACACTTGTAAAACCGATGTGTTCAGATCTAGCTCGTTTAGGTCTAAAACAGCTTGTTTCGTTGTATTAGGCACGAATACATGCTTTTCGCGCAGTTATAAGAGAAAAAGTTTTGACGCGTATCACATGGACACTTGTAAAACCGATGTGTTCAGATCTAGCTCGTTTAGGTCTAAAACAGCTTGTTTCGTTGTATTAAGCACGAATACATGCTTTTCGCGCAGTTATAAGAGAAAAAGTTTCGACGCGTATCGCATAGACACTTGTAAAACCGATGTGTTCAGATCTAGCTCGTTTTGGTGTAAAACAGCTTGTTTCGGTTTAATAAGCACGAATACATGCTTTGGCGCAGTTATAAGAGAAAAACTTGACGCGTATCACAAGGACTTGTAAAACCGATGTGTTCAGATTTAGCTCGTTTTGGTCTAAAACAGCTTGTTTCGTTGTATTAAGCACGAATACAAGCTTTTCGAGCAGTTATCAGAAGTTTTGACGCGTATCACATGGACACTTGTAAAACCGATGTGTTCAGATCTAGCTCGTTTAGGTCTAAAACAGCTTGTTTCATTGTATTAAGCACGAATACATGCTTTTCGCGCAGTTATAAGAGAAAAAGTGTTGACGCGTATCACATAGACACTTGTAAAACCGATGTGTTCAGATCTAGCTCGTTTTGGTCTAAAACAGCTTGTTTCGTTGTAATACGCACGAATACAAGCTTTTCGAGCAGTTATGAGAAAAAGTTTTGACGCGTATCACATGGACACTTGTAAAACCGATGTGTTCAGATCTAGCTCGTTTAGGTCTAAAACAGCTTGTTTCGTTGTATTAAGCACGAATGCATGCTTTTCGCGCAGTTATAAGAGAAAAAGTTTTGACGCGTATCACATAGACACTTGTAAAACCGATGTGTTCAGATCTAGCTCGTTTTGGTCTAAAACAGCTTGTTTCGTTGTATTACGCACGAATACAAGCTTTTCGAGCAGTTATGAGAAAAAGTTTTGACGCGTATCACATGGACACTTGTAAAATCGATGTGTTCAGATCTAGCTCGTTTAGGTCTAAAACAGCTTGTTTCGTTGTATTAAGCACGAATACATGCTTTTCGCGCAGTTGAAGAGAAAAAGTTTTGACGCGTATCACATTGACACTTGTAAAACCGATGTGTTCAGATCTAGCTCGTTTTGGTCTAAAACAGCTTGCTTCGTTGTATTAAGCACGAATACAAGCTTTTCGAGCAGTTATGAGAAAGTTTTGACGCGTATCACATGGACACTTGTAAAACCGATATGTTCAGATCTAGCTCGTTTAGGTCTAAAACAGCTTGTTTCGTTGTATTAAGCACGAATACATGCTTTTCGCGCAGTTATAAGAGAAAAAGTTTTGACGCGTATCACATAGACACTTGTAAAACCGATGTGTTCAGATCTAGCTCGTTTTGGCCTAAAACAGCTTCTTTCGTTGTATTACGCATGAATACAAGCTTTTCGAGCAGTTATAAGAGAAAAAGTTTTGACGCGTATCACATAGACACTTGTAAAACCGATGTGTTCAGATCTAGCTCGTTTAGGTCTAAAACAGCTTGTTTCGTTGTATTAAGCACGAATACATGCTTTTCGCGCAGTTATAGGAGAAAAAGTTTTGACGCGTATCACATGGACACTTGTAAAATCGATGTGTTCAGATCTAGCTCGTTTAGGTCTAAAACAGCTTGTTTCGTTGTATTAAGCACGAATACATGCTTTTCGCGCAGTTAAAGAGAAAAAGTTTTGACGCGTATCACATTGACACTTGTAAAACCGATGTGTTCAGATCTAGCTCGTTTTGGTCTAAAACAGCTTGCTTCGTTGTAATAAGCACGAATACAAGCTTTTCGAGCAGTTATGAGAAAAAGTTTTGACGCGTATTACATAGACACTTGTAAAACCGATGTGTTCAGATCTAGCTCGTTATGGTCTAAAACAGCTTGTTTCGTTGTATTACGCACGAATACAAGCTTTTCGAGCAGTTATGAAAAATGTTTTGACGCGTATCACATGGACACTTGTAAAACCGATGTGTTCAGATCTAGCTCGTTTTGGTCTAAAACAGCTTGTTTCGTTGTATAAGCACGAATACAAGCTTTTCGAGCAGTTATCAGAAGTTTTGACGCGTATCACATGGACACTTGTAAAACCGATGTGTTCAGATCTAGCTCGTTTAGGTCTAAAACAGCTTGTTTCGTTGTATTAGGCACGAATACATGCTTTTCGCGCAGTTATAAGAGAAAAAGTTTTGACGCGTATCACATGGACATTTGTAAAACCGATGTGTTCAGATCTAGCTCGTTTAGGTCTAAAACAGCTTGTTTCGTTGTATTAAGCACGAATACATGCTTTTCGCGCAGTTATAAGAGAAAAAGTTTTGACGCGTATTACATAGACACTTGTAAAACCGATGTGTTCAGATCTAGCTCGTTATGGTCTAAAACAGCTTGTTTCGTTGTATTAAGCACGAATACATGCTTTTCGCGCAGTTATAAGAGAAAAAGTTCTGACGCGTATCGCATGGACATTTGTAAAACCGATGTGTTCAGATCTAGCTCGTTTAGGTCTAAAACAGCTTCTTTCGTTGTATTACGCACGAATACAAGCTTTTCGAGCAGTTATGAGAAAAAGTTTTGACGCGTATCACATAGACACTTGTAAATCCGATGTGTTCAGATCTAGCTCGTTTAGGTCTAAAACAGCTTGTTTCGTTGTATTAAGCACGAATACATGGTTTGGCGCAGTTATAAGAGAAAAACGACGCGTATCACAAGGACTTGTAAAACCGATGTGTTCAGATCTAGCTCGTTTTGATCTAAAACAGCTTGTTTCGTTGTATTAAGCACGAATACAAGCTTTTCGAGCAGTTATGAGAAAAAGTTTTGACGCGTATCACATGGACACTTGTAAAACCGATGTGTTCAGATCTAGCTCGTTTAGGTCTAAAACAGCTTGTTTCGTTGTATTAAGCACGAATACATGCTTTTCGCGCAGTTATAAGAGAAAAAGTTTTGACGCGTATCGCATAGACACTTGTAAAACCGATGTGTTCAGATCTAGCTCGTTTTGGTGTAAAACAGCTTGTTTCGGTTTAATAAGCACGAATACATGCTTTGGCGCAGTTATAAGAGAAAAACTTGACGCGTATCACAAGGACTTGTAAAACCGATGTGTTCAGATTTAGCTCGTTTTGGTCTAAAACAGCTTGTTTCGTTGTATTAAGCACGAATACAAGCTTTTCGAGCAGTTATCAGAAGTTTTGACGCGTATCACATGGACACTTGTAAAACCGATGTGTTCAGATCTAGCTCGTTTAGGTCTAAAACAGCTTGTTTCGTTGTATTAAGCACGAATACATGCTTTTCGCGCAGTTATAGGAGAAAAAGTGTTGACGCGTATCACATAGACACTTGTAAAACCGATGTGTTCAGATCTAGCTCGTTTTTGTCTAAAACAGCTTCTTTCGTTGTATTACGCATGAATACAAGCTTTTCGAGCAGTTATAAGAGAAAAAGTTTTGACGCGTATCACATAGACACTTGTAAAACCGATGTGTTCAGATCTAGCTCGTTTAGGTCTAAAACAGCTTGTTTCGTTGTATTAAGCACGAATACATGCTTTTCGCGCAGTTATAAGAAAAAGTTTTGACGCGTATCACATGGACACTTGTAAAACCGATGTGTTCAGATCAAGCTCGTTTAGGTCTAAAACAGCTTGTTTCGTTGTACTAAGCACGAATACATGCTTTTCGCGCAGTTATAAGAGAAAAAGTTTTGACGCGTATCACATAGACACTTGTAAAACCGATGTGTTCAGATCTAGCTCGTTTTGGTCTAAAACAGCTTGTTTCGTTGTATTACGCACGAATACATGCTTTTCGCGCAGTTATAAGAAAAAGTTTTGACGCGTATCACATGGACACTTGTAAAACCGATGTGTTCAGATCTAGCTCGTTTAGGTCTAAAACAGCCTGTTTCGTTGTATTAAGCACGAATACATGCTTTTCGCGCAGTTATAAGAGAAAAAGTTTTGACGCGTATCACATAGACACTTGTAAAACCGATGTGTTCAGATCTAGCTCGTTTTGGTCTAAAACAGCTTGTTTTGTTGTATTACGCACGAATACAAGCTTTTCGAGCAGGTATGAGAAAAATTTTGACGCGTATCACATGGACACTTGTAAAATTGATGTGTTCAGATCTAGCTCGTTTAGGTCTAAAACAGCTTGTTTCGTTGTAATAAGCACGAATAAATGCTTTTCGCGCAGTTATAAGAGAAAAAGTTTTGACGCGTATTACATAGACACTTGTAAAACCGATGTGTTCAGATCTAGCTCGTTATGGTCTAAAACAGCTTGTTTCGTTGTATTAAGCACGAATACATGCTTTTCGCGCAGTTATAAGAGAAAAAGTTTTGACGCGTATCACATAGACACTTGTAAAACCGATGTGTTCAGATCTAGCTCGTTTAGGTCTAAAACAGCTTGTTTCGTTGTATTAAGCACGAATACATGCTTTGGCGCAGTTATAAGAGAAAAACTTTTGACGCGTATCACAAGGACTTGTAAAACCGATGTGTTCAGATCTAGCTCGTTTTGGTCTAAAACAGCTTGTTTCGTTGTATTAGCACGAATACAAGCTTTTCGAGCAGTTATCAGAAGTTTTGACGCGTATCACATGGACACTTGTAAAACCGATGAGTTCAGATCTAGCTCGTTTAGGTCTAAAACAGCTTGTTTCGTTGTAATAAGCACGAATACATGCTTTGGCGCAGTTATAAGTGAAAAACATTTGACGCGTATCACAAGGACTTGTAAAACCGATGTGTTCAGATCTAGCTCGTTTTGGTCTAAAACAGCTTGTTTCGTTGTATTAGCACGAATACAAGCTTTTCGAGCATTTATCAGAAGTTTTGACGCGTATCACATGGACACTTGTAAAACCGATGTGTTCAGATCTAGCTCGTTTAGGTCTAAAACAGCTTGTTCGTTGTATTAAGCACGAATACATGCTTTTCGCGCAGTTATAAGAGAAAAAGTTTTGACGCGTATCACATAGACACTTGTAAAACCGATGTGTTCAGATCTAGCTCGTTTTGGCCTAAAACAGCTTCTTTCGTTGTATTACGCATGAATACAAGCTTTTCGAGCAGTTATAAGAGAAAAAATTTTGACGCGTATTACATGGACATTTGTAAAACCGATGTGTTCAGATCTAGCTCGTTTAGGTCTAAAACAGCTTGTTTCGTTGTATTAAGCACGAATACATGCTTTTCGCGCAGTTATAAGAGAAAAAGTTTTGACGCGTATCACATAGACACTTGTAAAACCGATGTGTTCAGATCTAGCTCGTTTTGGTCTAAAACAGCTTGTTTCGTTGTAATACGCACGAATACAAGCTTTTCGAGCAGTTATGAGAAAAAGTTTTGACGCGTATCACATGGACACTTGTAAAACCGATGTGTTCAGATCTAGCTCGTTTAGGTCTAAAACAGCTTGTTTCGTTGTATTAAGCACGAATACATGCTTTTCGCGCAGTTATAAGAGAAAAAGTTTTGACGCGTATCACATAGACACTTGTAAAACCGATGTGTTCAGATCTAGCTCGTTTTGGTCTAAAACAGCTTGTTTCGTTGTATTACGCACGAATACAAGCTTTTCGAGCAGTTATGAGAAAAAGTTTTGACGCGTATCACATGGACACTTGTAAAACCGATGTGTTCAGATCTAGCTCGTTTAGGTCTAAAACAGCTTGTTTCGTTGTATTAAGGACGAATACATGCTTTTCGCGCAATTATAGGAGAAAAAGTTTTGACGCGTATCACATAGACACTTGTAAAACCGATGTGTTCAGATCTAGCTCGTTTTGGTCTAAAACAGCTTGTTTCGTTGTATTACGCACGAATACAAGCTTTTCGAGCAGTTATGAGAAAAAGTTTTGACGCGTATCACATGGACACTTGTAAAATCGATGTGTTCAGATCTAGCTCGTTTAGGTCTAAAACAACTTGTTTCGTTGTATTAAGCACGAATACATGCTTTTCGCGCAGTTGAAGAGAAAAAGTTTTGACGCGTATCACATTGACACTTGTAAAACCGATGTGTTCAGATCTAGCTCGTTTTTGGTCTAAAACAGCTTGCTTCGTTGTAATAAGCACGAATACAAGCTTTTCGAGCAGTTATGAGAAAAAGATTTGACGCGTATCACATGGACACTTGTAAAACCGATATGTTCAGATCTAGCTCGTTTAGGTCTAAAACAGCTTGTTTCGTTGTATTAAGCACGAATACATGCTTTTCGCGCAGTTATAAGAGAAAAAGTTTTGACGCGTATCACATTGACACTTGTAAAACCGATGTGTTCAGATCTAGCTCGTTTTGGTCTAAAACAGCTTGCTTCGTTGTAATAAGCACGAATACAAGCTTTTCGAGCAGTTATGAGAAAAAGATTTGACGCGTATCACATGGACACTTGTAAAACCGATGTGTTCAGATCTAGCTCGTTTAGGTCTAAAACAGCTTGTTTCGTTGTATTAAGCACGAATACATGCTTTGGCGCAGTTATAAGAGAAAAACTTGACGCGTATCACAAGGACTTGTAAAACCGATGTGTTCAGATCTAGCTCGTTTTGGTCTAAAACAGCTTGTTTCGTTGTATTAAGCACGAATACAAGCTTTTCGAGCAGTTATCAGAAGTTTTGACGCGTATCACATGGACACTTGTAAAACCGATGTGTTCAGATCTAGCTCGTTTAGGTCTAAAACAGCTTGTTTCGTTGTATTAAGCACGAATACATGCTTTGCGCAGTTATAAGTGAAAAACTTTTGACGCGTATCACAAGGACTTGTAAAACCGATGTGTTCAGATCTAGCTCGTTTTGGTCTAAAACAGCTTGTTTCGTTGTATTAGCACGAATACAAGCTTTTCGAGCATTTATCAGAAGTTTTGACGCGTATCACATGGACACTTGTAAAACCGATGTGTTCAGATCTAGCTCGTTTAGGTCTAAAACAGCTTGTTTCGTTGTATTAAGCACGAATACATGCTTTTCGCGCAGTTATAGGAGAAAAAGTTTTGACGCGTATCATATGGACATTTGTTAAACCGATGTGTTCAGATCTAGCTCGTTTAGGTCTAAAACAGCTTGTTTCGTTGTACTAAGCACGAATACATGCTTTTCGCGCAGTTATAAGAGAAAAAGTTTTGACGCGTATCACATAGACACTTGTAAAACCGATGTGTTCAGATCTAGCTCGTTTTGGTCTAAAACAGCTTGTTTCGTTGTATTACGCACGAATACATGCTTTTCGCGCAGTTATAAGAAAAAGTTTTGACGCGTATCACATGGACACTTGTAAAACCGATGTGTTCAGATCTAGCTCGTTTAGGTCTAAAACAGCCTGTTTCGTTGTATTAAGCACGAATACATGCTTTTCGCGCAGTTATAAGAGAAAAAGTTTTGACGCGTATCACATAGACACTTGTAAAACCGATGTGTTCAGATCTAGCTCGTTTTGGTCTAAAACAGCTTGTTTTGTTGTATTACGCACGAATACAAGCTTTTCGAGCAGGTATGAGAAAAAATTTTGACGCGTATCACATGGACACTTGTAAAATTGATGTGTTCAGATCTAGCTCGTTTAGGTCTAAAACAGCTTGTTTCGTTGTAATAAGCACGAATAAATGCTTTTCGCGCAGTTATAAGAGAAAAAGTTTTGACGCGTATTACATAGACACTTGTAAAACCGATGTGTTCAGATCTAGCTCGTTATGGTCTAAAACAGCTTGTTTCGTTGTATTAAGCACGAATACATGCTTTTCGCGCAGTTATAAGAGAAAAAGTTTTGACGCGTATCACATAGACACTTGTAAAACCGATGTGTTCAGATCTAGCTCGTTTAGGTCTAAAACAGCTTGTTTCGTTGTATTAAGCACGAATACATGCTTTGGCGCAGTTATAAGAGAAAAACTTTTGACGCGTATCACAAGGACTTGTAAAACCGATGTGTTCAGATCTAGCTCGTTTTGGTCTAAAACAGCTTGTTTCGTTGTATTAGCACGAATACAAGCTTTTCGAGCAGTTATCAGAAGTTTTGACGCGTATCACATGGACACTTGTAAAACCGATGAGTTCAGATCTAGCTCGTTTAGGTCTAAAACAGCTTGTTTCGTTGTAATAAGCACGAATACATGCTTTGGCGCAGTTATAAGTGAAAAACATTTGACGCGTATCACAAGGACTTGTAAAACCGATGTGTTCAGATCTAGCTCGTTTTGGTCTAAAACAGCTTGTTTCGTTGTATTAGCACGAATACAAGCTTTTCGAGCATTTATCAGAAGTTTTGACGCGTATCACATGGACACTTGTAAAACCGATGTGTTCAGATCTAGCTCGTTTAGGGTCTAAAACAGCTTGTTTCGTTGTATTAAGCACGAATACATGCTTTTCGCGCAGTTATAAGAGAAAAAGTTTTGACGCGTATCACATAGACACTTGTAAAACCGATGTGTTCAGATCTAGCTCGTTTTGGCCTAAAACAGCTTCTTTCGTTGTATTACGCATGAATACAAGCTTTTCGAGCAGTTATAAGAGAAAAAATTTTGACGCGTATTACATGGACATTTGTAAAACCGATGTGTTCAGATCTAGCTCGTTTAGGTCTAAAACAGCTTGTTTCGTTGTATTAAGCACGAATACATGCTTTTCGCGCAGTTATAAGAGAAAAAGTTTTGACGCGTATCACATAGACACTTGTAAAACCGATGTGTTCAGATCTAGCTCGTTTTGGTCTAAAACAGCTTGTTTCGTTGTAATACGCACGAATACAAGCTTTTCGAGCAGTTATGAGAAAAAGTTTTGACGCGTATCACATGGACACTTGTAAAACCGATGTGTTCAGATCTAGCTCGTTTAGGTCTAAAACAGCTTGTTTCGTTGTATTAAGCACGAATACATGCTTTTCGCGCAGTTATAAGAGAAAAAGTTTTGACGCGTATCACATAGACACTTGTAAAACCGATGTGTTCAGATCTAGCTCGTTTTGGTCTAAAACAGCTTGTTTCGTTGTATTACGCACGAATACAAGCTTTTCGAGCAGTTATGAGAAAAAGTTTTGACGCGTATCACATGGACACTTGTAAAACCGATGTGTTCAGATCTAGCTCGTTTAGGTCTAAAACAGCTTGTTTCGTTGTATTAAGGACGAATACATGCTTTTCGCGCAATTATAGGAGAAAAAGTTTTGACGCGTATCACATAGACACTTGTAAAACCGATGTGTTCAGATCTAGCTCGTTTTGGTCTAAAACAGCTTGTTTCGTTGTATTACGCACGAATACAAGCTTTCGAGCAGTTATGAGAAAAAGTTTTGACGCGTATCACATGGACACTTGTAAAATCGATGTGTTCAGATCTAGCTCGTTTAGGTCTAAAACAACTTGTTTCGTTGTATTAAGCACGAATACATGCTTTTCGCGCAGTTGAAGAGAAAAAGTTTTGACGCGTATCACATTGACACTTGTAAAACCGATGTGTTCAGATCTAGCTCGTTTTGGTCTAAAACAGCTTGCTTCGTTGTAATAAGCACGAATACAAGCTTTTCGAGCAGTTATGAGAAAAAGATTTGACGCGTATCACATGGACACTTGTAAAACCGATATGTTCAGATCTAGCTCGTTTAGGTCTAAAACAGCTTGTTTCGTTGTATTAAGCACGAATACATGCTTTTCGCGCAGTTATAAGAGAAAAAGTTTTGACGCGTATCACATTGACACTTGTAAAACCGATGTGTTCAGATCTAGCTCGTTTTGGTCTAAAACAGCTTGCTTCGTTGTAATAAGCACGAATACAAGCTTTTCGAGCAGTTATGAGAAAAAGATTTGACGCGTATCACATGGACACTTGTAAAACCGATGTGTTCAGATCTAGCTCGTTTAGGTCTAAAACAGCTTGTTTCGTTGTATTAAGCACGAATACATGCTTTGGCGCAGTTATAAGAGAAAAACTTGACGCGTATCACAAGGACTTGTAAAACCGATGTGTTCAGATCTAGCTCGTTTTGGTCTAAAACAGCTTGTTTCGTTGTATTAAGCACGAATACAAGCTTTTCGAGCAGTTATCAGAAGTTTTGACGCGTATCACATGGACACTTGTAAAACCGATGTGTTCAGATCTAGCTCGTTTAGGTCTAAAACAGCTTGTTTCGTTGTATTAAGCACGAATACATGCTTTGGCGCAGTTATAAGTGAAAAACTTTTGACGCGTATCACAAGGACTTGTAAAACCGATGTGTTCAGATCTAGCTCGTTTTGGTCTAAAACAGCTTGTTTCGTTGTATTAGCACGAATACAAGCTTTTCGAGCATTTATCAGAAGTTTTGACGCGTATCACATGGACACTTGTAAAACCGATGTGTTCAGATCTAGCTCGTTTAGGTCTAAAACAGCTTGTTTCGTTGTATTAAGCACGAATACATGCTTTTCGCGCAGTTATAGGAGAAAAAGTTTTGACGCGTATCATATGGACATTTGTTAAACCGATGTGTTCAGATCTAGCTCGTTTAGGTCTAAAACAGCTTGTTTCGTTGTATTAAGCACGAATACATGCTTTTCGCGCAGTTATAAGAGAAAAAGTTTTGACGCGTATCACATAGACACTTGTAAAACCGATGTGTTCAGATCTAGCTCGTTTTGGTCTAAAACAGCTTGTTTCGTTGTAATACGCACGAATACAAGCTTTTCGAGCAGTTATGAGAAAAAGTTTTGACGCGTATCACATGGACACTTGTAAAACCGATGTGTTAAGATCTAGCTCGTTTAGGTCTAAAACAGCTTGTACGTTGTATTAAGCACGAATACATGCTTTTCGCGCAGTTATAAGAGAAAAAGTTTTGACGCGTATCACATAGACACTTGTAAAACCGATGTGTTCAGATCTAGCTCGTTTTGGTCTAAAACAGCTTGTTTCGTTGTATTACGCACGAATACAAGCTTTTCGAGCAGTTATGAGAAAAAGTTTTGACGCGTATAACATGGACACTTGTAAAATCGATGTGTTCAGATCTAGCTCGTTTAGGTCTAAAACAGCTTGTTTCGTTGTATTAAGCACGAATACATGCTTTTCGCGCAGTTAAAGAGAAAACGTTTTGACGCGTATCACATTGACACTTGTAAAACCGATGTGTTCAGATCTAGCTCGTTTTGGTCTAAAACAGCTTGCTTCGTTGTAATAAGCACGAATACAAGCTTTTCGAGCAGTTATGAGAAAAAGGTTTGACGCGTATCACATGGACACTTGTAAAACCGATGTGTTCAGATCTAGCTCGTTATGGTCTAAAACAGCTTGTTTCGTTGTATTAAGCACGAATACATGCTTTTCGAGCAGTTATGAGAAAAAGATTTGACGCGTATCACATGGACACTTGTAAAACCGATATGTTCAGATCTAGCTCGTTTAGGTCTAAAACAGCTTGTTTCGTTGTATTAAGCACGAATACATGCTTTTCGCGCAGTTATAAGAGAAAAGGTTTTGACGCGTATCACATTGACACTTGTAAAACCGATGTGTTCAGATCTAGCTCGTTTTGGTCTAAAACAGCTTGCTTCGTTGTAATAAGCACGAATACAAGCTTTTCGAGCAGTTATGAGAAAAAGATTTGACGCGTATCACATGGACACTTGTAAAACCGATGTGTTCAGATCTAGCTCGTTTAGGTCTAAAACAGCTTGTATCGTTGTATTAAGCACGAATACAAGCTTTTCGAGCAGTTATCAGAAGTTTTGACGCGTATCACATGGACACTTGTAAAACCGATGTGTTCAGATCTAGCTCGTTTAGGTCTAAAACAGCTTGTTTCGTTGTATTAAGCACGAATACATGCTTTGGCGCAGTTATAAGTGAAAAACTTTTGACGCGTATCACAAGGACTTGTAAAACCGATGTGTTCAGATCTAGCTCGTTTTGGTCTAAAACAGCTTGTTTCGTTGTATTAAGCACGAATACAAGCTTTTCGAGCATTTATCAGAAGTTTTGACGCGTATCACATGGACACTTGTAAAACCGATGTGTTCAGATCTAGCTCGTTTAGGTCTAAAACAGCTTGTTTCGTTGTATTAAGCACGAATACATGCTTTTCGCGCAGTTATAAGAGAAAAAGTTTTGACGCGTATCACATAGACACTTGTAAAACCGATGTGTTCAGATCTAGCTCGTTTAGGTCTAAAACAGCTTGTTTCGTTGTATTAAGCACGAATACATGCTTTTCGCGCAGTTATAAGAAAAAGTTTTGACGCGTATCACATGGACACTTGTAAAACCGATGTGTTCAGATCTAGCTCGTTTAGGTCTAAAACAGCTTGTTTCGTTGTATTAAGCACGAATACATGCTTTTCGCGCAGTTATAAGAGAAAAAGTTTTGACGCGTATCACATAGACACTTGTAAAACCGATGTGTTCAGATCTAGCTCGTTTTGGTCTATAACAGCTTGTTTTGTTGTATTACGCACGAATACAAGCTTTTCGAGCAGTTATCAGAAGTTTGACGCGTATCACATGGACACTTGTAAAACCGATGTGTTCAGATCTAGCTCGTTTAGGTCTAAAACAGCTTGTTTCGTTGTATTAAGCACGAATACATGCTTTTCGCGCAGTTATAAGAGAAAAAGTGTTGACGCGTATCACATAGACACTTGTAAAACCGATGTGTTCAGATCTAGCTCGTTTTTGTCTAAAACAGCTTCTTTCGTTGTATTACGCATGAATACAAGCTTTTCGAGCAGTTATAAGAGAAAAAGTTTTGACGCGTATCACATAGACACTTGTAAAACCGATGTGTTCAGATCTAGCTCGTTTAGGTCTAAAACAGCTTGTTTCGTTGTATTAAGCACGAATACATGCTTTTCGCGCAGTTATAGGAGAAAAAGTTTTGACGCGTATCACATGGACATTTGTAAAACCGATGTGTTCAGATCTAGCTCGTTTCGGTCTAAAACAGCTTGTTTCGTTGTATTAAGCACGAATACATGCTTTTCGCGCAGTTATAAGAGAAAAAGTTTTCACGCGTATCACATAGACACTTGTAAAACCGATGTGTTCAGATCTAGCTCGTTTTGGTCTAAAACAGCTTGTTTCGTTGTAATACGCACGAATAAAAGCTTTTCGAGCAGTTATGAGAAAAAGTTTTACGCGTATCACATGGACACTTGTAAAACCGATGTGTTATGATCTAGCTCGTTTAGGTCTAAAACAGCTTGTTTCGTTGTATTAAGCACGAATACATGCTTTTCGCGCAGTTATAAGAGAAAAAGTTTTGACGCGTATCACATAGACACTTGTAAAACCGATGTGTTCAGATCTAGCTCGTTTTGGTCTAAAACAGCTTGTTTCGTTGTAATACGCACGAATACAAGCTTTTCGAGCAGTTATGAGAAAAAGTTTTGACGCGTATCACATAGACACTTGTAAAACCGATGTGTTCAGATCTAGCTCGTTTAGGTCTAAAACAGCTTGTTTCGTTGTATTAAGCACGAATACATGCTTTTCGCGCAGTTATAAGAGAAAAAGTTTTGACGCGTATCACATAGACACTTGTAAAACCGATGTGTTCAGATCTAGCTCGTTTAGGTCTAAAACAGCTTGTTTCGTTGTATTAAGCACGAATACATGCTTTTCGCGCAGTTATAAGAAAAAGTTTTGACGCGTATCACATGGACACTTGTAAAACCGATGTGTTCAGATCTAGCTCGTTTAGGTCTAAAACAGCTTGTTTCGTTGTATTAAGCACGAATACATGCTTTTCGCGCAGTTATAAGAGAAAAAGTTTTGACGCGTATCACATAGACACTTGTAAAACCGATGTGTTCAGATCTAGCTCGTTTTGGTCTAAAACAGCTTGTTTTGTTGTATTACGCACGAATACAAGCTTTTCGAGCAGTTATCAGAAGTTTTGACGCGTATCACATGGACACTTGTAAAACCGATGTGTCCAGATCTAGCTCGTTTAGGTCTAAAACAGCTTGTTTCGTTGTATTAAGCACGAATACATGCTTTTCGCGCAGTTATAAGAGAAAAAGTGTTGACGCGTATCACATAGACACTTGTAAAACCGATGTGTTCAGATCTAGCTCGTTTTTGTCTAAAACAGCTTCTTTCGTTGTATTACGCATGAATACAAGCTTTTCGAGAAGTTATAAGAGAAAAAGTTTTGACGCGTATCACATAGACACTTGTAAAACCGATGTGTTCAGATCTAGCTCGTTTAGGTCTAAAACAGCTTGTTTCGTTGTATTAAGCACGAATACATGCTTTTCGCGCAGTTATAAGAAAAAGTTTTGACGCGTATCACATGGACACTTGTAAAACCGATATGTTCAGATCTAGCTCGTTTAGGTCTAAAACAGCTTGTTTCGTTGTATTAGGCACGAATACATGCTTTTCGCGCAGTTATAAGAGAAAAAGTTTTGACGCGTATCACATAGACACTTGTAAAACCGATGTGTTCAGATCTAGCTCGTTTTGGCCTAAAACAGCTTCTTTCGTTGTATTACGCATGAATACAAGCTTTTCGAGCAGTTATAAGAGAAAAAGTTTTGACGCGTATCACATAGACACTTGTAAAACCGATGTGTTCAGATCTAGCTCGTTTAGGTCTAAAACAGCTTGTTTCGTTGTATTAAGCACGAATACATGCTTTTCGCGCAGTTATAGGAGAAAAAGTTTTGACGCGTATCACATGGACATTTGTAAAACCGATGTGTTCAGATCTAGCTCGTTTAGGTCTAAAACAGCTTGTTTCGTTGTATTAAGCACGAATACATGCTTTTCGCGCAGTTATAAGAGAAAAAGTTTTGACGCGTATCACATAGACACTTGTAAAACCGATGTGTTCAGATCTAGCTCGTTTTGGTCTAAAACAGCTTGTTTCGTTGTAATACGCACGAATACAAGCTTTTCGAGCAGTTATGAGAAAAAGTTTTGACGCGTATCACATGGACACTTGTAAAACCGATGTGTTAAGATATAGCTCGTTTAGGTCTAAAACAGCTTGTTTCGTTGTATTAAGCACGAATACATGCTTTTCGCGCAGTTATAAGAGAAAAAGTTTTGACGCGTATCACATAGACACTTGTAAAACCGATGTGTTCAGATCTAGCTCGTTTTGGTCTAAAACAGCTTGTTTCGTTGTAATACGCACGAATACAAGCTTTTCGAGCAGTTATGAGAAAAAGTTTTGACGCGTATCACATAGACACTTGTAAAACCGATGTGTTCAGATCTAGCTCGTTTTGGTGTAAAACAGCTTGTTTCGGTTTAATAAGGACGAATACATGCTTTGGCGCAGTTATAAGAGAAAAACTTTTGACGCGTATCACAAGGACTTGTAAAACCGATGTGTTCAGATTTCGCTCGTTTTGGTCTAAAACAGCTTCTTTGGTTGTATTAAGCACGAATACAAGCTTTTCGCGCAGTTATAGGAGAAAAAGTTTTGACGCCTGTCACAGGGAGACTTGTAAAACCGATGTGTTCAGATCTAGCTCGTTTTGGTCTAAAACAGCTTGTTTCGTTGTATTAAGCACGAATACAAGCTTTTCGAGCAGTTAGAAGTTTTGACGCGTATCACATGGACACTTGTAAAACCGATGTGTTCAGATCTAGCTCGTTTAGGTCTAAAACAGCTTGTTTCGTTGTATTAAGCACGAATACATGCTTTTCGCGCAGTTATAAGAGAAAAAGTTTTGACGCGTATCACATAGACACTTGTAAAACCGATGTGTTCAGATCTAGCTCGTTTTGGTCTAAAACAGCTTGTTTCGTTGTAATACGCACGAATACAAGCTTTTCGAGCAGTTATGAGAAAAAGTTTTGACGCGTATCACATGGACACTTGTAAAACCGATGTGTTCAGATCTAGCTCGTTTAGGTCTAAAACAGCTTGTTTCGTTGTATTAAGCACGAATACATGCTTTTCGCGCAGTTATAAGAGAAAAAGTTTTGACGCGTATCACATAGACATTTGTAAAACCGATGTGTTCAGATCTAGCTCGTTTTGGTCTAAAACAGCTTGTTTCGTTGTATTACGCACGAATACAAGCTTTTCGAGCAGTTATGAGAAAAAGTTTTGACGCGTATCACATGGACACTTGTAAAATCGATGTGTTCAGATCTAGCTCGTTTAGGTCTAACAGCTTGTTTCGTTGTATTAAGCACGAATACATGCTTTTCGCGCAGTTTAAGAGAAAAAGTTTTGACGCGTATCACATAGACACTTGTAAAACCGATGTGTTCAGATCATGCTCGTTTTGGTCTAAAACAGCTTGTTTCGTTGTATAAGCTCGAATACAAGCTTTTCGAGCAGTTATGAGAAAAAGTTTTGACGCGTATCACATGGACACTTGTAAAACCGATGTGTTCAGATCTAGCTCGTTTAGGTCTAAAACAGCTTGTTTCGTTGTATTAAGCACGAATACATGCTTTTCGCGCAGTTATAAGAGAAAAAGTGTTGACGCGTATCACATAGACACTTGTAAAACCGATGTGTTCAGATCTAGCTCGTTTTTGTCTAAAACAGCTTCTTTCGTTGTATTACGCATGAATACAAGCTTTTCGAGAAGTTATAAGAGAAAAAGTTTTGACGCGTATCACATAGACACTTGTAAAACCGATGTGTTCAGATCTAGCTCGTTTAGGTCTAAAACAGCTTGTTTCGTTGTATTAAGCACGAATACATGCTTTTCGCGCAGTTATAAGAAAAAGTTTTGACGCGTATCACATGGACACTTGTAAAACCGATATGTTCAGATCTAGCTCGTTTAGGTGTAAAACAGCTTGTTTCGTTGTATTAAGCACGAATACATGCTTTTCGCGCAGTTATAAGAGAAAAAGTTTTGACGCGTATCACATAGACAATTGTAAAACCGATGTGTTCAGATCTAGCTCGTTTTGGCCTAAAACAGCTTCTTTCGTTGTATTACGCATGAATACAAGCTTTTCGAGCAGTTATAAGAGAAAAAGTTTTGACGCGTATCACATAGACACTTGTAAAACCGATGTGTTCAGATCTAGCTCGTTTAGGTCTAAAACAGCTTGTTTCGTTGTATTAAGCACGAATACATGCTTTTCGCGCAGTTATAGGAGAAAAAGTTTTGACGCGTATCACATGGACATTTGTAAAACCGATGTGTTCAGATCTAGCTCGTTTAGGTCTAAAACAGCTTGTTTCGTTGTATTAGGCACGAATACATGCTTTTCGCGCAGTTATAAGAGAAAAAGTTTTGACGCGTATCACATAGACACTTGTAAAACCGATGTGTTCAGATCTAGCTCGTTTTGGTCTAAAACAGCTTGTTTCGTTGTAATACGCACGAATACAAGCTTTTCGAGCAGTTATGAGAAAAAGTTTTGACGCGTATCACATGGACACTTGTAAAACCGATGTGTTAAGATCTAGCTCGTTTAGGTCTAAAACAGCTTGTTTCGTTGTATTAAGCACGAATACATGCTTTTCGCGCAGTTATAAGAGAAAAAGTTTTGACGCGTATCACATAGACACTTGTAAAACCGATGTGTTCAGATCTAGCTCGTTTTGGTCTAAAACAGCTTGTTTCGTTGTAATACGCACGAATACAAGCTTTTCGAGCAGTTATGAGAAAAAGTTTTGACGCGTATCACATAGACACTTGTAAAACCGATGTGTTCAGATCTAGCTCGTTTTGGTGTAAAACAGCTTGTTTCGGTTTAATAAGGACGAATACATGCTTTGGCGCAGTTATAAGAGAAAAACTATTGACGCGTATCACAAGGACTTGTAAAACCGATGTGTTCAGATTTCGCTCGTTTTGGTCTAAAACAGCTTCTTTGGTTGTATTAAGCACGAATACAAGCTTTTCGCGCAGTTATAGGAGAAAAAGTTTTGACGCCTGTCACAGGGAGACTTGTAAAACCGATGTGTTCAGATCTAGCTCGTTTTGGTCTAAAACAGCTTGTTTCGTTGTATTAAGCACGAATACAAGCTTTTCGAGCAGTTAGAAGTTTTGACGCGTATCACATGGACACTTGTAAAACCGATGTGTTCAGATCTAGCTCGTTTAGGTCTAAAACAGCTTGTTTCGTTGTATTAGGCACGAATACATGCTTTTCGCGCAGTTATAAGAGAAAAAGTTTTGACGCGTATCACATGGACACTTGTAAAACCGATGTGTTCAGATCTAGCTCGTTTAGGTCTAAAACAGCTTGTTTCGTTGTATTAAGCACGAATACATGCTTTTCGCGCAGTTATAAGAGAAAAAGTTTTGACGCGTATCACATAGACATTTGTAAAACCGATGTGTTCAGATCTACCTCGTTTTGGTCTAAAACAGCTTGTTTCGTTGTATTACGCACGAATACAAGCTTTTCGAGCAGTTATGAGAAAAAGTTTTGACGCGTATCACATGGACACTTGTAAAATCGATGTGTTCAGATCTAGCTCGTTTAGGTCTAACAGCTTGTTTCGTTGTATTAAGCACGAATACATGCTTTTCGCGCAGTTTAAGAGAAAAAGTTTTGACGCGTATCACATAGACACTTGTAAAACCGATGTGTTCAGATCATGCTCGTTTTGGTCTAAAACAGCTTGTTTCGTTGTATAAGCTCGAATACAAGCTTTTCGAGCAGTTATGAGAAAAAGTTTTGACGCGTATCACATGGACACTTGTAAAACCGATGTGTTCAGATCTAGCTAGTTTAGGTCTAAAACAGCTTGTTTCGTTGTATTAAGCACGAATACATGCTTTTCGCGCAGTTATAAGAGAAAAAGTTTTGACGCGTATTACATAGACACTTGTAAAACCGATGTGTTCAGATCTAGCTCGTTATGGTCTAAAACAGCTTGTTTCGTTGTATTACGCACGAATACAAGCTTTTCGAGCAGTTATGAGAAAAAGTTTTGACGCGTATCACATGGACACTTGTAAAACCGATGTGTTCAGATCTAGCTCGTTTAGGTCTAAAACAGCTTGTTTCGTTTTGTATTAAGCACGAATACATGCTTTTCGCGCAGTTATAAGAGAAAAAGTTTTGACGCGTATCACATAGACACTTGTAAAACCGATGTGTTCAGATCTAGCTCGTTTTGGTGTAAAACAGCTTGTTTCGGTTTAATAAGCACGAATACATGCTTTGGCGCAGTTATAAGAGAAAAACTTTTGACGCGTATCACAAGGACTTGTAAAACCGATGTGTTCAGAATTAGCTCGTTTTGGTCTAAAACAGCTTGTTTGGTTGTAATAAGCACGAATACAAGCTTTTCGCGCAGTTATAGGAGAAAAAGTTTTGACGCCTGTCACAGGGAGACTTGTAAAGCCGATGTGTTCAGATCTAGCTTGTTTTGGTCTAAAACAGCTTGTTTCGTTGTATTAAGCACGAATACAAGCTTTTCGAGCAGTTATCAGAAGTTTTGACGCGCATCACATGGACACTTGTAAAACCGATGTGTTCAGATCTAGCTCGTTTAGGTCTAAAACAGCTTGTTTCGTTGTATTAAGCACGAATACATGCTTTTCGCGCAGTTATAAGAGAAAAAGTTTTGACGCGTATCACATGGACACTTGTAAAACCGATGTGTTCAGATCTAGCTCGTTTAGGTCTAAAACAGCTTGTTTCGTTGTATTAAGCACGAATACATGCTTTTCGCGCAGTTATAAGAGAAAAAGTTTTGACGCGTATCACATAGACACTTGAAAAACCGATGTGTTCAGATCTAGCTCGTTTTGGTCTAAAACAGCTTGTTTCGTTGTATTACGCACGAATACAAGCTTTTCGAGCAGTTATAAGAAAAAATTTTGACGCGTATCACATGGACACTTGTAAAATTGATGTGTTCAGATCTAGCTCGTTTAGGTCTAAAACAGCTTGTTTCGTTGTAATAAGCACGAATACATGCTTTTCGCGCAGTTATAAGAGAAAAAGTTTTGACGCGTATCACATAGACACTTGTAAAACCGATGTGTTCAGATCTAGCTCGTTTTGGTCTAAAACAGCTTTTTTCGTTGTAATAAGCACGAATACAAGCTTTTCGAGCAGTTATGAGAAAAAGTTTTGACGCGTATCACATGGACACTTGTAAAACTGATGTGTTCAGATCTAGCTCGTTTAGGTCTAAAACAGCTTGTTTCGTTGTATTAAGCACGAATACTTGCTTTTCGCGCAGTTATAAGAGAAAAAGTTTTGACGCGTATTACATAGACACTTGTAAAACCGATGTGTTCAGATCTAGCTCGTTATGGTCTAAAACAACTTGTTTCGTTGTATTACGCACGAATACAAGCTTTTCGAGCAGTTATGAGAAAAAGTTGACGCGTATCACATAGACACTTGTAAAACCGATGTGTTCAGATCTAGCTCGTTTTGGTATAAACCGCTTCTTTCGTTGTATTACGCACGAATACAAGCTTTTCGAGCAGTTATAAGAGAAAAAGTTTTGACGCGTATCACATAGACACTTGTAAAACCGATGTGTTCAGATCTAGCTCGTTTAGGTCTAAAACAGCTTGTTTCGTTGTATTAAGCACGAATACATGCTTTGGCGCAGTTATAAGAGAAAATCTTTTGACGCGTATCACAAGGACTTGTAAAACCGATGTGTTCAGATCTAGCTCGTTTTGGTCTAAAACAGCTTGTTTCGTTGTATTACGCACGAATACAAGCTTTTCGAGCAGTTATGAGAAAAAGTTTTGACGCGTATCACATGGACACTTGTAAAATCAATGTGTTCAGATCTAGCTCGTTTAGGTCTAAAAGAGCTTGATTCGTTGAATTAAGCACGAATACATGCTTTTCGCGCAGTTTAAGAGAAAAATTTTTGACGCGTATCACATAGACACTTGTAAAACCGATGTGTTCAGATCTAGCTCGTTTAGGTCTAAAACAGCTTGTTTCGTTGTATTAAGCACGAATACATGCTTTTCGCGCAGTTATAAGAGAAAAAGTTTTGACGCGCATTACATAGACACTTGTAAAACCGATGTGTTAAGATCTAGCTCGTTATGGTCTAAAACAGCTTGTTTCGTTGTATTACGCACGAATACAAGCTTTTCGAGAAGTTATGAGAAAAAGTTTTGACGCGTATCACATGGACACTTGTAAAACCGATGTGTTCAGATCTAGCTCGTTTAGGTCTAAAACAGCTTGTTTCGTTGTATTAAGCACGAATACATGCTTTTCGCGCAGTTATAAGAGAAAAAGTTTTGACGCGTATCACATAGACACTTGTAAAACCGATGTGTTCAGATCTAGCTCGTTTTGGTCTAAAACAGCTTGTTTCCTTGTAATAAGCACGAATACAAGCTTTTCGAGCAGTTATAAGAAAAAGTTTTGACGCGTATCACATGGACACTTGTAAAACCGATGTGTTCAGATCTAGCTCGTATAGGTCTAAAACAGCTTGTTTCGTTGTATTAAACACGAATACATGCTTTTCGCGCAGTTATAAGAGAAAAAGTTTTGACGCGTATTACATAGACACTTGTAAAACCGATGTGTTCAGATCTAGCTCGTTTATGTCTAAAACAGCTTGTTTCGTTGTATTAAGCAAGAATACATGCTTTTCGCGCAGTTATAAGAGAAAAAGTTTTGCCGCGTATCACATAGACACTTGTAAAACCGATGTGTTCAGATCTAGCTCGTTTTGGTGTAAAACAGCTTGTTTCGGTTTATTAAGCACGAATACATGCTTTGGCGCAGTTATAAGAGAAAAACTTTGGACGCGTATCACAAGGACTTGTAAAACCGATGTGTTCAGATCTAGCTCGTTTTGGTCTAAAACAGCTTGTTTTGTTGTATTAAGCACGAATACAAGCTTTTCGAGCAGTTATCAGAAGTTTTGACGCGTATCACATGGACACTTGTAAAACCGATGTGTTCAGATCTAGCTCGTTTAGGTCTAAAACAGCTTGTTTCGTTGTATTAAGCACGAATACATGCTTTTCGCGCAGTTATAAGAGAAAAAGTGTTGACGCGTATTACATAGACACTTGTAAAACCGATGTGTTCAGATCTAGCTTGTCTTGGTCTAAAACAGCTTCTTTCGTTGTACTACGCATGAATACAAGCTTTTCGAGCAGTTATAAGAGAAAAAGTTTTGACGCGTATCACATAGACACTTGTAAAACCGATGTGTTCAGATCTAGCTCGTTTAGGTCTAAAACAGCTTGTTTCGTTGTATTAAGCACGAATACATGCTTTTCGCGCAGTCATAAGAGAAAAAGTTTTGACGCGTATCACATGGACACTTGTAAAACCGATGTGTTCAGATCTAGGTCGTTTAGGTCTAAAACAGCTTGTTTCGTTGTATTAAGCACGAATACCTGCTTTTCGCGCAGTTATAAGAGAAAAAGTTTTGACGCGTATCACATAGACACTTGTAAAACCGATGTGTTCAGATCTAGCTCGTTTTGGTCTAAAACAGCTTGTTTCGTTGTATTAGGCACGAATACAAGCTTTTCGAGCAGTTACGAGAAAAAGTTTTGACGCGTATCACATGGACACTTGTAAAATTGATGTGTTCAGATCTAGCTCGTTTAGGTCTAAAACAGCTTGTTTAGTTGTAATAAGCACGAATACATGCTTTTCGCACAGTTATAAGAGAAAAAGTTTTGACGCGTATCACATAGACACTTGTTAAACCGATGTGTTCAGATCTAGCTCGTTTTGGTCTAAAACAGCTTCTTTCGTTGTATTACGCACGAATACAAGCTTTTCGAGCCGTTATAAGAGAAAAAGTTTTGACGCGTATCACATAGACACTTGTAAAACCGATGTGTTCAGATCTATCTCGTTTAGGTCTAAAACAGCTTGTTTCGTTGTATTAAGCACGAATACATGCTTTGGCGCAGTTATAAGTGAAAAACTTTTGACGCGTATCACAAGGACTTGTAAAACCGATGTGTTCAGATCTAGCTCGTTTTAGTCTAAAACAGCTTGTTTCGTTGTATTAAGCACGAATACATGCTTTTCGAGCAGTTATCAGAAGTTCTGACGCGTATCACATGGACTCTTGTAAAACCGATGTGTTCAGATCTAGCTCGTTTAGGTCTAAAACAGGTTGTTTCGTTGTATTAGGCACGAATACATGCTTTTCGCGCAGTTATAAGAGAAAAAGTTTTGACGCGTATCGCATAGACAGTTGTAAAACCGATGTGTTCAGATCTAGCTCGTTTAGGTCTAAAACAGCTTGTTTCGTTGTATTAAGCACGAATACATGCTTTTCGCGCAGTTATAAGAGAAAAAGTTTTGACGCGTATCACATGGACATTTGTAAAACCGATGTGTTCAGATCTAGCTCGTTTAGGTCTAAAACAGCTTGTTTCGTTGTATAAGCACGAATACATGCTTTTCGCGCAGTTATAAGAGAAAAAGTTTTGACGCGTATCACATAGACACTTGTAAAACCGATGTGTTCAGATCTAGCTCGTTTTGGTCTAAAACAGCTTGTTTCGTTGTATTACGCACGAATACAAGCTTTTCGAGCAGTTATGAGAAAAAGTTTTGACGCGTATCACATGGACACTTGTAAAACCGATGTGTTCAGATCTAGCTCGTTTTGGTGTAAAACAGCTTGTTTCAGTTTATTAGGCACGAATACATGCTTTGGCGCAGTTATAAGAGAAAAGCTTTTGACGCGTATCACAAGGACTTGTAAAACCGATGTGTTCAGATCTAGCTCGTTTTGGTCTAAAACAGCTTGTTTTGTTGTATTAAGCACGAATACAAGCTTTTCGAGCAGTTATGAGAAAAAGTTTTGACGCGTATCACATGGACACTTGTAAAACCGATGTGTTCAGATCTAGCTCGTTTAGGTCTAAAACAGCTTGTTTCGGTTTAATAAGCACGAATACATGCTTTGGCGCAGTTATAAGAGAAAAGCTTTTGACGCGTATCACAAGGACTTGTAAAACCGATGTGTTCAGATCTAGCTCGTTTTGGTCTAAAACAGCTTGTTTTGTTGTATTAAGCACGAATACAAGCTTTTCGAGCAGTTATCAGAAGTTTTGACGCGTATCACATGGACACTTGTAAAACCGATGTGTTCAGATCTAGCTCGTTTAGGTCTAAAACAGCTTGTTTCGTTGTATTAAGCACGAATACATGCTTTTCGCGCAGTTATAAGAGAAAAAGTGTTGACGCGTATTACATAGACACTTGTAAAACCGATGTGTTCAGATCTAGCTTGTCTTGGTCTAAAACAGCTTCTTTCGTTGTACTACGCATGAATACAAGCTTTTCGAGCAGTTATAAGAGAAAAAGTTTTGACGCGTATCACATAGACACTTGTAAAACCGATGTGTTCAGATCTAGCTCGTTTAGGTCTAAAACAGCTTGTTTCGTTGTATTAAGCACGAATACATGCTTTTCGCGCAGTCATAACAGAAAAAGTTTTGACGCGTATCACATGGACACTTGTAAAACCGATGTGTTCAGATCTAGGTCGTTTAGGTCTAAAACAGCTTCTTTCGTTGTATTAAGCACGAATACCTGCTTTTCGCGCAGTTATAAGAGAAAAAGTTTTGACGCGTATCACATAGACACTTGTAAAACCGATGTGTTCAGATCTAGCTCGTTTTGGTCTAAAACAGCTTGTTTCGTTGTATTAGGCACGAATACAAGCTTTTCGAGCAGTTACGAGAAAAAGTTTTGACGCGTATCACATGGACACTTGTAAAATTGATGTGTTCAGATCTAGCTCGTTTAGGTCTAAAACAGCTTGTTTAGTTGTAATAAGCACGAATACATGCTTTTCGCACAGTTATAAGAGAAAAAGTTTTGACGCGTATCACATAGACACTTGTTAAACCGATGTGTTCAGATCTAGCTCCTTTTGGTCTAAAACAGCTTCTTTCGTTGTATTACGCACGAATACAAGCTTTTCGAGCCGTTATAAGAGAAAAAGTTTTGACGCGTATCACATAGACACTTGTAAAACCGATGTGTTCAGATCTATCTCGTTTAGGTCTAAAACAGCTTGTTTCGTTGTATTAAGCACGAATACATGCTTTGGCGCAGTTATAAGTGAAAAACTTTTGACGCGTATCACAAGGACTTGTAAAACCGATGTGTTCAGATCTAGCTCGTTTTAGTCTAAAACAGCTTGTTTCGTTGTATTAAGCACGAATACATGCTTTTCGAGCAGTTATCAGAAGTTCTGACGCGTATCACATGGACTCTTGTAAAACCGATGTGTTCAGATCTAGCTCGTTTAGGTCTAAAACAGGTTGTTTCGTTGTATTAGGCACGAATACATGCTTTTCGCGCAGTTATAAGAGAAAAAGTTTTGACGCGTATCACATAGACAGTTGTAAAACCGATGTGTTCAGATCTAGCTCGTTTAGGTCTAAAACAGCTTGTTTCGTTGTATTAAGCACGAATACATGCTTTTCGCGCAGTTATAAGAGAAAAAGTTTTGACGCGTATCACATGGACAGTTGTAAAACCGATGTGTTCAGATCTAGCTCGTTTAGGTCTAAAACAGCTTGTTTCGTTGTATTAAGCACGAATACATGCTTTTCGCGCAGTTATAAGAGAAAAAGTTTTGACGCGTATCACATGGACATTTGTAAAACCGATGTGTTCAGATCTAGCTCGTTTAGGTCTAAAACAGCTTGTTTCGTTGTATAAGCACGAATACATGCTTTTCGCGCAGTTATAAGAGAAAAAGTTTTGACGCGTATCACATAGACACTTGTAAAACCGATGTGTTCAGATCTAGCTCGTTTTGGTCTAAAACAGCTTGTTTCGTTGTATTACGCACGAATACAAGCTTTTCGAGCAGTTATGAGAAAAAGTTTTGACGCGTATCACATGGACACTTGTAAAACCGATGTGTTCAGATCTAGCTCGTTTTGGTGTAAAACAACTTGTTTCAGTTTATTAGGCACGAATACATGCTTTGGCGCAGTTATAAGAGAAAAAGTTTTGACGCGTATTACATAGACACTTGTAAAACCGATGTGTTCAGATCTAGGTCGTTATGGTCTAAAACAGCTTCTTTCGTTGTATTACGCACGAATACAAGCTTTTCGAGCAGTTATGAGAAAAAGTTTTGACGCGTATCACATGGACACTTGTAAAACCGATGTGTTCAGATCTAGCTCGTTTAGGTCTAAAACAGCTTGTTTCGGTTTATTAAGCACGAATACATGCTTTGGCGCAGTTATAAGAGAAAAACTTTTGACGCGTATCACAAGGACTTGTAAAACCGATGTGTTCAGATCTAGCTCGTTTTGGTCGAAAACAGCTTGTTTTGTTGTATTAAGCACGAATACAAGCTTTTCGAGCAGTTATCAGAAGTTTTGACGCGTATCACATGGACACTTGTAAAACCGATGTGTTCAGATCTAGCTCGTTTAGGTCTAAAACAGCTTGTTTCGTTGTATTAAGCACGAATACATGCTTTTCGCGCAGTTATAAGAGAAAAAGTGTTGACGCGTATTACATAGACACTTGTAAAACCGATGTGTTCAGATCTAGCTTGTCTTGGTCTAAAACAGCTTCTTTCGTTGTACTACGCATGAATACAAGCTTTTCGAGCAGTTATAAGAGAAAAAGTTTTGACGCGTATCACATAGACACTTGTAAAACCGATGTGTTCAGATCTAGCTCGTTTAGGTCTAAAACAGCTTGTTTCGTTGTATTAGGCACGAATACATGCTTTTCGCGCAGTCATAAGAGAAAAAGTTTTGACGCGTATCACATGGACACTTGTAAAACCGATGTGTTCAGATCTAGGTCGTTTAGGTCTAAAACAGCTTGTTTCGTTGTATTAAGCACGAATACCTGCTTTTCGCGCAGTTATAAGAGAAAAAGTTTTGACGCGTATCACATAGACACTTGTAAAACCGATGTGTTCAGATCTAGCTCGTTTTGGTCTAAAACAGCTTGTTTCGTTGTATTAGGCACGAATACAAGCTTTTCGAGCAGTTACGAGAAAAAGTTTTGACGCGTATCACATGGACACTTGTAAAATTGATGTGTTCAGATCTAGCTCGTTTAGGTCTAAAACAGCTTGTTTAGTTGTAATAAGCACGAATACATGCTTTTCGCACAGTTATAAGAGAAAAAGGTTTGACGCGTATCACATAGACACTTGTTAAACCGATGTGTTCAGATCTAGCTTCTTTTGGTCTAAAACAGCTTCTTTCGTTGTATTACGCACGAATACAAGCTTTTCGAGCCGTTATAAGAGAAAAAGTTTTGACGCGTATCACATAGACACTTGTAAAACCGATGTGTTCAGATCTATCTCGTTTAGGTCTAAAACAGCTTGTTTCGTTGTATTAAGCACGAATACATGCTTTGGCGCAGTTATAAGTGAAAAACTTTTGACGCGTATCACAAGGACTTGTAAAACCGATGTGTTCAGATCTAGCTCGTTTTAGTCTAAAACAGCTTGTTTCGTTGTATTAAGCACGAATACATGCTTTTCGAGCAGTTATCAGAAGTTCTGACGCGTATCACATGGACTCTTGTAAAACCGATGTGTTCAGATCTAGCTCGTTTAGGTCTAAAACAGGTTGTTTCGTTGTATTAGGCACGAATACATGCTTTTCGCGCAGTTATAAGAGAAAAAGTTTTGACGCGTATCACATAGACAGTTGTAAAACCGATGTGTTCAGATCTAGCTCGTTTAGGTCTAAAACAGCTTGTTTCGTTGTATTAAGCACGAATACATGCTTTTCGTGCAGTTATAAGAGAAAAAGTTTTGACGCGTATCACATGGACATTTGTAAAACCGATGTGTTCAGATCTAGCTCGTTTAGGTCTAAAACAGCTTGTTTTGTTGTATAAGCACGAATACATGCTTTTCGCGCAGTTATAAGAGAAAAAGTTTTGACGCGTATCACATAGACACTTGTAAAACCGATGTGTTCAGATCTAGCTCGTTTTGGTCTAAAACAGCTTGTTTCGTTGTATTACGCACGAATACAAGTTTTTCGAGCAGTTATGAGAAAAAGTTTTGACGCGTATCACATGGACACTTGTAAAACCGATGTGTTCAGATCTAGCTCGTTTTGGTGTAAAACAGCTTGTTTCAGTTTATTAGGCACGAATACATGCTTTGGCGCAGTTATAAGAGAAAAGGTTTTGACGCGTATTACATAGACACTTGTAAAACCGATGTGTTCAGATCTAGCTCGTTATGGTCTAAAACAGCTTCTTTCGTTGTATTACGCACGAATACAAGCTTTTCGAGCAGTTATGAGAAAAAGTTTTGACGCGTATCACATGGACACTTGTAAAACCGATGTGTTCAGATCTAGCTCGTTTAGGTCTAAAACAGCTTGTTTCGTTGTATTAAGCACGAATACATGCTTTTCGCGCAGTTATACGAGAAAAAGTTTTGACGCGTATCACATAGACACTTGTAAAACCGATGTGTTCAGATCTAGCTCGTTTTGGTCTAAAACAGCTTGTTTCCTTGTAATAAGCACGAATACAAGCTTTTCGAGCAGTTATGAGAAAAAGTTTTGACGCGTATCACATGGACACTTGTAAAACCGATGAGTTCAGATATAGCTCGTTTAGGTCTCAAACAGCTTGTTTCGTTGTATTACGCACGAATACAAGCTTTTCGAGCAGTTATGAGAAAAAGTTTTGACGCGTATCACATAGACACTTGTAAAACCGATGTGTTCAGATCTAGCTCGTTTTGGTGTAAAACAGCTTGTTTCGGTTTTTTTAAGCACGAATACATGCTTTGGCGCAGTTATAAGAGAAAAACTTTTGACGCGTATCACAAGGACTTGTAAAACCGATGTGTTCAGATTTAGCTCGTTTTGGTCTAAAAAAGCTTGTTTCGTTGTATTAAGCACGAATACAAGCTTTTCGAGCAGTTATCAGAAGTTTTGACGCGTATCACATGGACACTTGTAAAACCGATGTGTTCAGATCTAGCTCGTTTAGGTCTAAAACAGCTTGTTTCGTTGTATTAAGCACGAATACAAGCTTTTCGATCAGTTATCAGAAGTCTTGACGCGTATCACATGGACACTTGTAAAACCGATGTGTTCAGATCTAGCTCGTTTATGTCTAAAACAGCTTGTTTCGTTGTATTAAGCACGAATACATGCTTTTCGCGCACTTATAAGAGAAAAAGTTTTGACGCGTATCACATAGACACTTGTAAAACCGATGTGTTCAGATCTAGCTCGTTTTGTTCTAAAACAGCTTGTTGCGTTGTATTACGCACGAATACAAGCTTTTCGAGCAGTTATGAGAAAAAGTTTTGACGCGTATCACATGGACACTTGTAAAATCGATGTGTTCAGATCTAGCTCGTTTAGCTCTAAACAGCTTGTTTCGTTGTATTAAGCACGAATACATGCTTTTCGCGCAGTTATAAGAGAAAAAGTTTTGACGCGTATCACATAGACACTTGTAAAACCGATGTGTTCAGATCTAGCTCGTTTTGGTCTAAAACAGCTTGTTTCGTTGTATTAAGCACGAATACATGCTTTTCGCGCAGTTATAAGAGAAAAAGATTTGACGCGTATCACATAGACACTTGTAAAACCGATGTCTTCAGATCTAGCTCGTTTTGGTCTAAAACAGCTTGTTTCGTTGTATTACGCGCGAATACAAGCTTTTCGAGCAGTTATGAGAAAAAGTTTTGACGCGTATCACATGGACACTTGTAAAGTCGATGTGTTCAGATCTAGCTCGTTTAGGTCTAAAACAGCTTGTTTCGTTGTATTAAGCACGAATACATGCTTTTCGCGCAGTTATAAGAGAAAAAGTTTTGACGCGTATCACATGGACACTTGTAAAACCGATGTGTTCAGATCTAGCTCGTATAGGTCTAAAACAGCTTGTTTCGTTGTATTAAACACGAATACATGCTTTTCGCGCAGTTATAAGAGAAAAAGTTTTGACGCGTATTACATAGACACTTGTAAAACCGATGTGTTCAGATCTAGCTCGTTTATGTCTAAAACAGCTTGTTTCGTTGTATTAAGCAAGAATACATGCTTTTCGCGCAGTTATAAGAGAAAAAGTTTTGCCGCGTATCACATAGACACTTGTAAAACCGATGTGTTCAGATCATCATCATCATCATCATTTATTGTCCCTTAAAGGCCCCTTTCGGGGTATTACATAAGGGGGGAGCGTATACAAGGTTGATGTGGAAAAACAAAAACAAAGGTCACAAAAATATAACAATGCAATATAGGAACATAAAGAGAAGCAAGGAACGCGAATAGTTAGAACGGTGCATGTAAAAAATGCCTTTAGGCCACAAGCACCACACACGTCGGCGAGAGGTTAGGAAAAAAAAAATGTCAACCCAGGTGATCTAACAACATCGCCTTAAACCTTGTCGCATCGTGCACATTTGTTAGTGAGTCGGGCAGAAGGTTCCATTCTTCAATTGCGGTCGGAAAGAAGGACTTGTTGAAAGCATTGGTGGAGCCATGAAGTCGTTGGACGCTATTTGAATTAAAAAGGCGGCGCGATGTACGAAAGGGAGGAGATATGAGGGAACCACGGAGATAGGGGAAATTGAAGTATAACTTATGGAACAAGCAAAGGCGCGCAACTTTTCGTCTGAGAGCTAAGGAAGTGAGGTCAAGTGATGATTTAATGGAACTTACGCTGGAATGAAAGTCGTATGTTGACGATATGAAGCGTGCTGCACGGTTCTGGACGGCTTCGAGCATGTTAATTAGGTAGGACTGATGAGGACTCCAGATCACGGATGCATACTTCAGCCTACTGCGGACAAAAGTTTCATATGCCAGTTTACGTATGTTAGCGGGGGAAGAGGGAAGTGATCGTCTAATAAAACCAAGTGTACGTGAAGCGTCGGCCGTGATTTTTGTAATATGATCAACCCAAGTTAATTTGCTATTGATTGTGATGCCAAGGTAACGATAAGATTCAACTTGCAATAGGTCCTCAGAAAATAAAGAGTAAGGATAAGTTAAATTGGAGCGTTTCCGAGAAATTTGCATAAAACTGCACTTCCTAATGTTCAGTTCCATCATCCACAAAGAGCACCAATTTTCGATGAGCTTCAGATCGTTTTGGAGGGCAGCTTGATCGTCTTTAGTATTTATACGGCGGTAGATAAGGCAGTCATCTGCGAAAAGACGGATGGTGGATGAGATGTTGTGTGGGAGGTCGTTAATAAATATTAAGAAGAGAAGCGGACCCAACACAGACCCCTGTGGTACTCCGGAGGAGACGGAAGAAGAATTTGAAGGAAGTCCGCCTATTACGGTGAACTGAGAGCGAGCTGTGAGAAAATTGTGAATCCAGTCTAGAACAAGTGGGTGAAGGTGAAGACCTGAAAGTTTGAACATAAGACGTTGATGTGGGACACGGTCGAATGCTTTGGAAAAATCAAGATAGATGACATCGGTTTGGAACAAAGAATCAAGGTTTAAGTGAAGGTCCATGGTAAACTCAAATAACTGTGATTCACATGAATAGCCGTGACGAAAGCCATGCTGATTTTTGAAGAAAAAGGAGTAGGAATTGAGGTGGGATGCAATATGCGAGTATATAATATGCTCAAGAAATTTACATGGTATGCAAGTTAATGAAATAGGACGATAATTCGACGGGTCGCTCCGGCTGCCAGCCTTGAACACAGGAATGACTTTGTTAATTTTCCAGTCACTAGGTATGGAACTGTTCGCAAGAGATTGATCAAAGATTATTTTTAGAAAATGAGAAGATACATTTTTTGTAGCTTTTAATATTTTGGCAGTGAGGTTGTCAGGCCCGGCAGCACTGGATAACTTTAGTTTGTCTATCAGAGCACAAATGCCAGCAGTAGTGATGTTGATAGGTGCCATCGCAGAAAAGTTTAAAAAATCTTTGTGTGATGTATTCCAGGCAGGTTCATGTGTGAAGACTGATGTAAAATAAGAGTTCATGACGTCAGATCGAAGTTCTGGAGGCACCTGTGAACCATCAGGATACAAAAGGGTAATGCAATGAGTGTTGCCTGATTTGGGTGATAACATCTGCCAGAATTTCTTTGGGTTTGTTAGTAGAATGCCATACAGATCATTGTGGAAAAACTTTCTTTTTGAATACCTTAGGAGACGCGTGTAATCCTGCAGGCACGAGAAATATTTTGTCCATTTATAAGCCAGTGCAGTTCTGTTAGCTTCACGAAAAAGACGCTTTTTCTTTTGAGAAAGCCTCCTTAAGGAGTTAGAGTACCAGGGCTTGTTGGAGTCACCGCGAATGCATATCAGCGGAACATAGGTTTCGACCAGATTTGAAAGTTTGTTTTTGAAAGTTAGCCAGTTTTCTTCGACAGACCTATTAGATGCAGACTGCTTGAAATGAAGAAAAAAGTTCTCAAGCTCCGAGTTGATACAGGCGAAGTCTCCCCTTTTATAATCGCGAATGAACTTAACAGAGCGCTGCCGTTGGGGAAACGGGAGTGATAGGTTGAAAATAACTGTGTTGTGGTCACTGAAACCGTCAGTGCTCGATATGCATTGGATGAGTTCAGGGCTAGATGCAAAGACTAAGTCAAGGGTGTTACTGCCACGTGTAGGGAAGTTTACTGCTTGGGTGAGGTTAAATGTCATGACAACGTCAAGGAAATCTTTCGCTTGACGAGAAGATGTGCTCAAGTTTCCCCAATCGATGTCAGGGAAATTAAAGTCACCGCAGAGGATGTAATTGGCTTTAGGAAAACGGGTATTAAGATCGAGCAGAACCGAGTAAAAATCGGCAATAAAGGAACTGTCACTGTCAGGAGGGCGATAACATGCAATAACTATGCATGTGCTTGTGGAAAGGGTAATTCTGATACAAAGAATTTCCTGGGAGGGATGAGTCATGAGAAGAGAAGAATTAAGACTGGTTTTAATAAAGACTAAAACACCCCCACCCCTGCGCGAGGCCCTATCACGTCTGTAGATGAAAAACGGTTTATTGTTGTCAAGCAGTTCCTCGTCTGAGATATTATCGGAGAGCCACGATTCTGTAAATATGGCAATATCGGTGCCGTGATCGTCAAGAAAGGCTTCCACTGACTCTCTCTTCGGAAGATAGCTACGAATGTTTGCTAAAACAAAAGCCATAGTTTCACAAACATGTGAAGGTGACGGAGGCAAAAGTGGCTGATGGTGGGAGGGGAGCCTTGAAACAGACAGTGACCGCTATGACCGATGCTCTACCACGGAATCTGTATCCGCATCGTAGACGAACTGCTTATCGCCCATGGTTAACCTGTCATATCTTACTTTGTATTTTAAACCACTTTCCCTGCCGAACGCACGAAGTTTCTTTTGAGCTGTACGCACGCGCACTGAAAAATCTTCACGGATTGAAAAGTCAGTTTCTTTGAGCTTAGGGCCAGCAGAAAGGATTTTGCATTTATCTTTAAAATGCGAGAATTTGACCATTATTGGCCGTTGTTTCCCTTGCTCGAAGCGGCCTAAGCGATGCGCTCTTTCAATGTTGGCGGAATCGATTGATGTGCTTAACTTATCTATGCAGAAAGAAATCACGACCGTTTCCGATTGCTCCCATGTTTCATCCGCCGTATCAGGTAGTCCGAAGAACAGCAGATTATTTCGGCGAAGTCGGTTTTCCGAGTCGTCACATTTTTCTTTGAGGATTCGGATTTCAGATGAAAGGCTGTGAATAGCCGGGTTTGAATTAGGCGTTGGACTGACATCGTTGCACTGACTTGTTGCGACAATTTTTTCGAGTGCATCGACGCGTGATGAGAGGCTACTGACCAAGCTTTGGAAATTCGACTGGGAAGCACGAATCACTGCAAGTTCAGACAGAACAGAATTTTGTGCAAGTTCTAAGCGTGACAAACTTTCAGCAATAGAATCAAGAGACGGAGGAGGACCAGGATTTAACTCGATGTCGCCTGACAGGATAAGAAGCAAGGAGACAAAGTGAGCATGTACGGCGAGGGAAAGTAAGCATCGACACAAAAACGCTTGGCAACGCTTGACTGTGTCTGAGGGGCACGACACCGCAAATAAGCATGGATCGCTAGAGCGAGTACAAGATGCGCATGGCAAATAACCAACCTGCAGCAAAAAGAAGGGCATTCTCGTGACCATGCTCGTAGCGGTGCGGTGCCCCAAGTGGTCCGTGAAGGGTGGGTGGCTTTGTAGTAGAGCACCCGCGCAGATAGTGGCCTGGGGTTGCCAGGCGAAGATCCGGTCAAGAGCTGGAAAAGGCGATGACGGTCGAACGATGCTTTCATGCTGATTCCAGCCGGGCTCTTCGCAAATTCCCGCATCAGTGGTGACGTTGCAGCCAAGGCAGGATAACATCGGCAAGAGTTGCGACAGCAGGAAGGCCTGCAGCAAAAAGAAGGGCATTCTCGTGACCATGCTCGTAGCGGTGCGGTGCCCCAAGTGGTCCGTGAAGGGTGGGTGGCTTTGTAGTAGAGCACCCGCGCAGATAGTGGCCTGGGGTTGCCAGGCGAAGATCCGGTCAAGAGCTGGAAAAGGCGATGACGGTCGAACGATGCTTTCATGCTGATTCCAGCCGGGCTCTTCGCAAATTCCCGCATCAGTGGTGACGTTGCAGCCAAGGCAGGATAACATCGGCAAGAGTTGCGACAGCAGGAAGGCCTGCAGCAAAAAGAAGGGCATTCTCGTGACCATGCTCGTAGCGGTGCGGTGCCCCCTAGCTCGTTTTGGTCTAAAACAGCTTGTTTCGTTGTATTACGCACGAATACAAGCGTTTCGAGCAGTTATGAGAAAAAGTTTTGACGCGTATCACATGGACACTTGTAAAATCGATGTGTTCAGATCTAGCTCCTTTAGGTCTAAAACAGCTTGTTTCGTTGTATTAAGCACGAATACATGCTTTTCGCGCAGTTATAAGAGAAAAAGTTTTGACGCGTATCACATACACTTGTAAAACCGATGTGTTCAGATCTAGCTCGTTTTGGTGTAAAACAGCTTGTTTCGGTTTATTAAGCACGAATACATGCTTTGGCGCAGTTATAAGAGAAAAACTTTTGACGCGTATCACAAGGGCTTGTAAAACCGATGTGTTCAGATCTAGCTCGTTTTGGTCTAAAACAGCTTGTTTTGTTGTATTAAGCACGAATACAAGCTTTTCGAGCAGTTATCAGAAGTTTTGACGCGTATCACATGGACACTTGTAAAACCGATGTGTTCAGATCTAGCTCGTTTAGGTCTAAAACAGCTTGTTTCGTTGTATTAAGCACGAATACATGCTTTTCGCGCAGTTATAAGAGAAAAAGTGTTGACGCGTATTACAAGACACTTGTAAAACCGATGTGTTCCGATCTAGCTTGTCTTGGTCTAAAACAGCTTCTTTCGTTGTACTACGCATGAATACAAGCTTTTCGAGCAGTTATAAGAGAAAAAGTTTTGACGCGTATCACATAGACACTTGTAAAACCGATGTGTTCAGATCTAGCTCGTTTAGGTCTAAAACAGCTTGTTTCGTTGTATTAAGCACGAATACATGCTTTTCGCGCAGTCATAAGAGAAAACGTTTTGACGCGTATCACATGGACACTTGTAAAACCGATGTGTTCAGATCTAGCTCGTTTAGGTCTAAAACAGCTTGTTTCGTTGTATTAAGCACGAATACATGCTTTTCGCGCAGTTATAAGAGAAAAAGTTTTGACGCGCATTACATAGACACTTGTAAAACCGATGTGTTAAGATCTAGCTCGTTATGGTCTAAAACAGCTTGTTTCGTTGTATTACGCACGAATACAAGCTTTTCGAGCAGTTATGAGAAAAAGTTTTGACGCGTATCACATGGACACTTGTAAAACCGATGTGTTCAGATCTAGCTCGTTTAGGTCTAAAACAGCTTGTTTCGTTGTATTAAGCACGAATACATGCTTTTCGCGCAGTTATAAGAGAAAAAGTTTTGACGCGTATCACATAGACACTTGTAAAACCGATGTGTTCAGATCTAGCTCGTTTTGGTCTAAAACAGCTTGTTTCCTTGTAATAAGCACGAATACAAGCTTTTCGAGCAGTTATAAGAAAAAGTTTTGACGCGTATCACATGGACACTTGTAAAACCGATGTGTTCAGATCTAGCTCGTATAGGTCTAAAACAGCTTGTTTCGTTGTATTAAACACGAATACATGCTTTTCGCGCAGTTATAAGAGAAAAAGTTTTGACGCGTATTACATAGACACTTGTAAAACCGATGTGTTCAGATCTAGCTCGTTTATGTCTAAAACAGCTTGTTTCGTTGTATTAAGCAAGAATACATGCTTTTCGCGCAGTTATAAGAGAAAAAGTTTTGCCGCGTATCACATAGACACTTGTAAAACCGATGTGTTCAGATCTAGCTCGTTTTGGTGTAAAACAGCTTGTTTCGGTTTATTAAGCACGATTACATGCTTTGGCGCAGTTATAAGAGAAAAACTTTTGACGCGTATCACAAGGACTTGTAAAACCGATGTGTTCAGATCTAGCTCGTTTTGGTCTAAAACAGCTTGTTTTGTTGTATTAAGCACGAATACAAGCTTTTCGAGCAGTTATCAGAAGTTTTGACGCGTATCACATGGACACTTGTAAAACCGATGTGTTCAGATCTAGCTCGTTTAGGTCTAAAACGGCTTGTTTCGTTGTATTAAGCACGAATACATGCTTTTCGCGCAGTTATAAGAGAAAAAGTGTTGACGCGTATTACATAGACACTTGTAAAACCGATGTGTTCAGATCTAGCTTGTCTTGGTCTAAAACAGCTTCTTTCGTTGTACTACGCATGAATACAAGCTTTTCGAGCAGTTATAAGAGAAAAAGTTTTGACGCGTATCACATAGACACTTGTAAAACCGATGTGTTCAGATCTAGCTCGTTTAGGTCTAAAACAGCTTGTTTCGTTGTATTAAGCACGAATACATGCTTTTCGCGCAGTCATAAGAGAAAAAGTTTTGACGCGTATCACATGGACACTTGTAAAACCGATGTGTTCAGATCTAGGTCGTTTAGGTCTAAAACAGCTTGTTTCGTTGTATTAAGCACGAATACCTGCTTTTCGCGCAGTTATAAGAGAAAAAGTTTTGACGCGTATCACATAGACACTTGTAAAACCGATGTGTTCAGATCTAGCTCGTTTTGGTCTAAAACAGCTTGTTTCGTTGTATTAGGCACGAATACAAGCTTTTCGAGCAGTTACGAGAAAAAGTTTTGACGCGTATCACATGGACACTTGTAAAATTGATGTGTTCAGATCTAGCTCGTTTAGGTCTAAAACAGCTTGTTTAGTTGTAATAAGCACGAATACATGCTTTTCGCACAGTTATAAGAGAAAAAGTTTTGACGCGTATCACATAGACACTTGTTAAACCGATGTGTTCAGATCTAGCTCGTTTTGGTCTAAAACAGCTTCTTTCGTTGTATTACGCACGAATACAAGCTTTTCGAGCCGTTATAAGAGAAAAAGTTTTGACGCGTATCACATAGACACTTGTAAAACCGATGTGTTCAGATCTAGCTCGTTTTGGTGTAAAACAGCTTGTTTCGGTTTTTTAAGCACGAATACATGCTTTGGCGCAGTTATAAGAGAAAAACTTTTGACGCGTATCACAAGGACTTGTAAAACCGATGTGTTCAGATTTAGCTCGTTTTGGTCTAAAACAGCTTGTTTCGTTGTATTAAGCACGAATACAAGCTTTTCGAGCAGTTATCAGAAGTTTTGACGCGTATCACATGGACACTTGTAAAACCGATGTGTTCAGATCTAGCTCGTTTAGGTCTAAAACAGCTTGTTTCGTTGTATTAGGCACGAATACAAGCTTTTCGATCAGTTATCAGAAGTCTTGACGCGTATCACATGGACACTTGTAAAACCGATGTGTTCAGATCTAGCTCGTTTATGTCTAAAACAGCTTGTTTCGTTGTATTAAGCACGAATACATGCTTTTCGCGCACTTATAAGAGAAAAAGTTTTGACGCGTATCACATAGACACTTGTAAAACCGATGTGTTCAGATCTAGCTCGTTTTGTTCTAAAACAGCTTGTTGCGTTGTATTACGCACGAATACAAGCTTTTCGAGCAGTTATGAGAAAAAGTTTTGACGCGTATGACATGGACACTTGTAAAATCGATGTGTTCAGATCTAGCTCGTTTAGGTCTAAACAGTTTGTTTCGTTGTATTAAGCACGAATTACATGCTTTTCGCGCAGTTATAAGAGAAAAAGTTTTGACGCGTATCACATAGACACTTGTAAAACCGATGTGTTCAGATCTAGCTCGTTTTGGTCTAAAACAGCTTGTTTCGTTGTATTAAGCACGAATACATGCTTTTCGCGCAGTTATAAGAGAAAAAGATTTGACGCGTATCACATAGACACTTGTAAAACCGATGTCTTCAGATCTAGCTCGTTTTGGTCTAAAACAGCTTGTTTCGTTGTATTACGCGCGAATACAAGCTTTTCGAGCAGTTATGAGAAAAAGTTTTGACGCGTATCACATGGACACTTGTAAAGTCGATGTGTTCAGATCTAGCTCGTTTAGGTCTAAAACAGCTTGTTTCGTTGTATTAAGCACGAATACATGCTTTTCGCGCAGTTATAAGAGAAAAAGTTTTGACGCGTATCACATGGACACTTGTAAAACCGATGTGTTCAGATCTAGCTCGTATAGGTCTAAAACAGCTTGTTTCGTTGTATTAAACACGAATACATGCTTTTCGCGCAGTTATAAGAGAAAAAGTTTTGACGCGTATTACATAGACACTTGTAAAACCGATGTGTTCAGATCTAGCTCGTTTATGTCTAAAACAGCTTGTTTCGTTGTATTAAGCAAGAATACATGCTTTTCGCGCAGTTATAAGAGAAAAAGTTTTGCCGCGTATCACAAAGACACTTGTAAAACCGATGTGTTCAGATCTAGCTCGTTTTGGTCTAAAACAGCTTGTTTCGTTGTATTACGCACGAATACAAGCGTTTCGAGCAGTTATGAGAAAAAAGTTTTGACGCGTATCACATGGACACTTGTAAAATCGATGTGTTCAGATCTAGCTCCTTTAGGTCTAAAACAGCTTGTTTCGTTGTATTAAGCACGAATACATGCTTTTCGCGCAGTTATAAGAGAAAAAGTTTTGACGCGTATCACATACACTTGTAAAACCGATGTGTTCAGATCTAGCTCGTTTTGGTGTAAAACAGCTTGTTTCGGTTTATTAAGCACGAATACATGCTTTGGCGCAGTTATAAGAGAAAAACTTTTGACGCGTATCACAAGGGCTTGTAAAACCGATGTGTTCAGATCTAGCTCGTTTTGGTCTAAAACAGCTTGTTTTGTTGTATTAAGCACGAATACAAGCTTTTCGAGCAGTTATCAGAAGTTTTGACGCGTATCACATGGACACTTGTAAAACCGATGTGTTCAGATCTAGCTCGTTTAGGTCTAAAACAGCTTGTTTCGTTGTATTAAGCACGAATACATGCTTTTCGCGCAGTTATAAGAGAAAAAGTGTTGACGCGTATTACATAGACACTTGTAAAACCGATGTGTTCCGATCTAGCTTGTCTTGGTCTAAAACAGCTTCTTTCGTTGTACTACGCATGAATACAAGCTTTTCGAGCAGTTATAAGAGAAAAAGTTTTGACGCGTATCACATAGACACTTGTAAAACCGATGTGTTCAGATCTAGCTCGTTTAGGTCTAAAACAGCTTGTTTCGTTGTATTAAGCACGAATACATGCTTTTCGCGCAGTCATAAGAGAAAACGTTTTGACGCGTATCACATGGACACTTGTAAAACCGATGTGTTCAGATCTAGCTCGTTTAGGTCTAAAACAGCTTGTTTCGTTGTATTAAGCACGAATACATGCTTTTCGCGCAGTTATAAGAGAAAAAGTTTTGACGCGCATTACATAGACACTTGTAAAACCGATGTGTTAAGATCTAGCTCGTTATGGTCTAAAACAGCTTGTTTCGTTGTATTACGCACGAATACAAGCTTTTCGAGCAGTTATGAGAAAAAGTTTTGACGCGTATCACATGGACACTTGTAAAACCGATGTGTTCAGATCTAGCTCGTTTAGGTCTAAAACAGCTTGTTTCGTTGTATTAAGCACGAATACATGCTTTTCGCGCAGTTATAAGAGAAAAAGTTTTGCCGCGTATCACAAAGACACTTGTAAAACCGATGTGTTCAGATCTAGCTCGTTTTGGTCTAAAACAGCTTGTTTCGTTGTATTACGCACGAATACAAGCGTTTCGAGCAGTTATGAGAAAAAGTTTTGACGCGTATCACATGGACACTTGTAAAATCGATGTGTTCAGATCTAGCTCCTTTAGGTCTAAAACAGCTTGTTTCGTTGTATTAAGCACGAATACATGCTTTTCGCGCAGTTATAAGAGAAAAAGTTTTGACGCGTATCACATACACTTGTAAAACCGATGTGTTCAGATCTAGCTCGTTTTGGTGTAAAACAGCTTGTTTCGGTTTATTAAGCACGAATACATGCTTTGGCGCAGTTATAAGAGAAAAACTTTTGACGCGTATCACAAGGGCTTGTAAAACCGATGTGTTCAGATCTAGCTCGTTTTGGTCTAAAACAGCTTGTTTTGTTGTATTAAGCACGAATACAAGCTTTTCGAGCAGTTATCAGAAGTTTTGACGCGTATCACATGGACACTTGTAAAACCGATGTGTTCAGATCTAGCTCGTTTAGGTCTAAAACAGCTTGTTTCGTTGTATTAAGCACGAATACATGCTTTTCGCGCAGTTATAAGAGAAAAAGTGTTGACGCGTATTACATAGACACTTGTAAAACCGATGTGTTCCGATCTAGCTTGTCTTGGTCTAAAACAGCTTCTTTCGTTGTACTACGCATGAATACAAGCTTTTCGAGCAGTTATAAGAGAAAAAGTTTTGACGCGTATCACATAGACACTTGTAAAACCGATGTGTTCAGATCTAGCTCGTTTAGGTCTAAAACAGCTTGTTTCGTTGTATTAAGCACGAATACATGCTTTTCGCGCAGTCATAAGAGAAAACGTTTTGACGCGTATCACATGGACACTTGTAAAACCGATGTGTTCAGATCTAGCTCGTTTAGGTCTAAAACAGCTTGTTTCGTTGTATTAAGCACGAATACATGCTTTTCGCGCAGTTATAAGAGAAAAAGTTTTGACGCGCATTACATAGACACTTGTAAAACCGATGTGTTAAGATCTAGCTCGTTATGGTCTAAAACAGCTTGTTTCGTTGTATTACGCACGAATACAAGCTTTTCGAGCAGTTATGAGAAAAAGTTTTGACGCGTATCACATGGACACTTGTAAAACCGATGTGTTCAGATCTAGCTCGTTTAGGTCTAAAACAGCTTGTTTCGTTGTATTAAGCACGAATACATGCTTTTCGCGCAGTTATAAGAGAAAAAGTTTTGACGCGTATCACATAGACACTTGTAAAACCGATGTGTTCAGATCTAGCTCGTTTTGGTCTAAAACAGCTTGTTCCTTGTAATAAGCACGAATACAAGCTTTTCGAGCAGTTATAAGAAAAAGTTTTGACGCGTATCACATGGACACTTGTAAAACCGATGTGTTCAGATCTAGCTCGTGTAGGTCTAAAACAGCTTGTTTCGTTGTATTAAACACGAATACATGCTTTTCGCGCAGTTATAAGAGAAAAAGTTTTGACGCGTATTACATAGACACTTGTAAAACCGATGTGTTCAGATCTAGCTCGTTTATGTCTAAAACAGCTTGTTTCGTTGTATTAAGCAAGAATACATGCTTTTCGCGCAGTTATAAGAGAAAAAGTTTTGCCGCGTATCACATAGACACTTGTAAAACCGATGTGTTCAGATCTAGCTCGTTTTGGTGTAAAACAGCTTGTTTCGGTTTATTAAGCACGATTACATGCTTTGGCGCAGTTATAAGAGAAAAACTTTTGACGCGTATCACAAGGACTTGTAAAACCGATGTGTTCAGATCTAGCTCGTTTTGGTCTAAAACAGCTTGTTTTGTTGTATTAAGCACGAATACAAGCTTTTCGAGCAGTTATCAGAAGTTTTGACGCGTATCACATGGACACTTGTAAAACCGATGTGTTCAGATCTAGCTCGTTTAGGTCTAAAACAGCTTGTTTCGTTGTATTAAGCACGAATACATGCTTTTCGCGCAGTTATAAGAGAAAAAGTGTTGACGCGTATTACATAGACACTTGTAAAACCGATGTGTTCAGATCTAGCTTGTCTTGGTCTAAAACAGCTTCTTTCGTTGTACTACGCATGAATACAAGCTTTTCGAGCAGTTATAAGAGAAAACGTTTTGACGCGTATCACATAGACACTTGTAAAACCGATGTGTTCAGATCTAGCTCGTTTAGGTCTAAAACAGCTTGTTTCGTTGTATTAAGCACGAATACATGCTTTTCGCGCAGTCATAAGAGAAAAAGTTTTGACGCGTATCACATGGACACTTGTAAAACCGATGTGTTCAGATCTAGGTCGTTTAGGTCTAAAACAGCTTGTTTCGTTGTATTAAGCACGAATACCTGCTTTTCGCGCAGTTATAAGAGAAAAAGTTTTGACGCGTATCACATAGACACTTGTAAAACCGATGTGTTCAGATCTAGCTCGTTTTGGTCTAAAACAGCTTGTTTCGTTGTATTAGGCACGAATACAAGCTTTTCGAGCAGTTACGAGAAAAAGTTTTGACGCGTATCACATGGACACTTGTAAAATTGATGTGTTCAGATCTAGCTCGTTTAGGTCTAAAACAGCTTGTTTAGTTGTAATAAGCACGAATACATGCTTTTCGCACAGTTATAAGAGAAAAAGTTTTGACGCGTATCACATAGACACTTGTTAAACCGATGTGTTCAGATCTAGCTCGTTTTGGTCTAAAACAGCTTCTTTCGTTGTATTACGCACGAATACAAGCTTTTCGAGCCGTTATAAGAGAAAAAGTTGTGACGCGTATCACATAGACACTTTAAAACCGATGTGTTCAGATCTATCTCGTTTAGGTCTAAAACAGCTTGTTTCGTTGTATTAAGCACGAATACATGCTTTGGCGCAGTTATAAGTGAAAAACTTTTGACGCGTATCACAAGGACTTGTAAAACCGATGTGTTCAGATCTAGCTCGTTTTAGTCTAAAACAGCTTGTTTCGTTGTATTAAGCACGAATACATGCTTTTCGAGCAGTTATCAGAAGTTCTGACGCGTATCACATGGACTCTTGTAAAACCGATGTGTTCAGATCTAGCTCGTTTAGGTCTAAAACAGGTTGTTTCGTTGTATTAGGCACGAATACATGCTTTTCGCGCAGTTATAAGAGAAAAAGTTTTGACGCGTATCACATAGACAGTTGTAAAACCGATGTGTTCAGATCTAGCTCGTTTAGGTCTAAAACAGCTTGTTTCGTTGTATTAAGCACGAATACATGCTTTTCGCGCAGTTATAAGAGAAAAAGTTTTGACGCGTATCACATGGACATTTGTAAAACCGATGTGTTCAGATCTAGCTCGTTTAGGTCTAAAACAGCTTGTTTCGTTGTATAAGCACGAATACATGCTTTTCGCGCAGTTATAAGAGAAAAAGTTTTGACGCGTATCACATAGACACTTGTAAAACCGATGTGTTCAGATCTAGCTCGTTTTGGTCTAAAACAGCTTGTTTCGTTGTATTACGCACGAATACAAGCTTTTCGAGCAGTTATGAGAAAAAGTTTTGACGCGTATCACATGGACACTTGTAAAACCGATGTGTTCAGATCTAGCTCGTTTTGGTGTAAAACAGCTTGTTTCAGTTTATTAGGCACGAATACATGCTTTGGCGCAGTTATAAGAGAAAAAAGTTTTGACGCGTATTACATAGACACTTGTAAAACCGATGTGTTCAGATCTAGCTCGTTATGGTCTAAAACAGCTTCTTTCGTTGTATTACGCACGAATACAAGCTTTTCGAGCAGTTATGAGAAAAAGTTTTGACGCGTATCACATGGACACTTGTAAAACCGATGTGTTCAGATCTAGCTCGTTTAG